>NC_081350.1:31576604-31698067 GCF_029784015.1 Lycium ferocissimum
CTTCTTCAACTTTGTCTTTGTTCTTTTTAATTTGAACCCCCCCGCTAAATTTTCCCGACCCGACCGCAACTGTTTAAAATTTTTTGGGGTCCCCACCCCCCCCCCACCCCCTCACTTTCGAGCAATTTAAGCCTTTTCACAGTTAATCTATGATTAAAATAAAACAATGTCGACTCCAGAAATGACTTCTTACAAACTAAAGTGGTCTACATTTTTTTGTAAATTCTTATAAGGATATGATTAGGTTTTAGGAATGATTTCCATTTTAAGCACTGCGTCCCCTTATCAAACAAATATCAGATAGAATAAAAGAATATTCCTTCCACACATTTTGTGGATTTCCCCTTTTTAGCATTAAAACAATAAAAATGACATAAATCTCAAATAAGGAAATCGGCTATGTAAGCCCAACTTGTGTCTACATCACACCGAATAAAAGTAAAAAGAAGTTATAATAATGATGATGATGATGATGATGATGATGATAGAAGTTATCCAACAAGACTAAGAGCCGTTTGGATGGCCTTATAAGTTGGTCAAACCAACTTATAAGCCCTTTAACTTATGCGTGTTTATTATCAACTTAAAATCTTTAGTTCATAAAGTTCTTAAAGTCACTCAAAATGAAAAGTTTAAAATCCTAACTTTTTTTTCGAGGGCTTAAAGCCATTTTCGTCAATGACCATGTAAATTACTTTTATATCCCTTATATTTTATTTTAATTCCCAAAGTATCTCTCTCTTAGCTAAAGCGCAAAATTAACATCTGTTCTCATTTCTTCAGTAACAACGCAGCCTCCACGATCTCTGTTCATCATCTTCTACAACAATATTTCTCCAAACCTGCATCCATTCACCGGGTTGGTTCTACAACATTGCCACTAAAAAAGCCTTCATCCTGATAACTCTGTATTGCTAAAACGTACTTTCAATCTTGGATTATTTGAGTAAGTTTTTTCGGGAAAGATCCTTTTAGGCTTTTAATATCAGTTGATGGCCTCACCGTCTGTATCTTTTAACTCTATTATTTGATACTCTAATTAACTTTTTCCTAATGTTCTTGAAAGGAAACAGCTTTAGGGAGAGAGAGATAGCAGGATGATTTTTTTTTTTTGGATAAAGATTGCTCCTTTTTGGACTATTATGATTGGCGGAGCTGAATCTCCTTCTGATTTTTTTTTTTTTTTTTTTTTTGAAATCAAGATTACTCCTTTTTGGATTATTATGACGAGTGAGTCGAACTTTGTGCATTTTGGGGAGATAGACTTATTAATAAAACTTATAATCTTGGCTATTATTAAAACACTGAGCTACTAGACATCATCTAAATAGTGACTGATATGTGTTATGCCTTTATTTCGAGTATATATATATATTGTTGAAATTGTTAAGAATGTCACAAAGGAGTAGTGAGTCCAGTGGTACCTTGAAGTTCCTGGATCCACCTTTAAGTCTAAGGCAATTACAGATTCTAGTGAAGAGTCTTGAGAGATCAGAAGTTTTTTTGACTTGCATTTGTGTGGTTCTTGCCGATTACTTGGAGATGTAGTACTTGATTAGGTCTTACATTCGGGGATCCTGAAATCGTAATGACTTCTGAGCTCAAGAATGCTAATTAATGAAATCTGCTTTTCTGCTGCTACATCTCCTCGCCCATGTCATGTTTTAGACTTCTCCGACCGGAAGAGTAGTTCAGTGGTACACAATCTTTGTGGTTGATAGATCTTGTCCTTTATTCAGTCCATTTATTTGATTCTTAGATCTCGAATGTTAGTACATAAATTAAATACCACTGGCCAGAGAAGTTAGAATATGTGTTGGATCATTGTTCTGATGAAGGAGGATGCGCTTTTAAGTCGAGGAAGACATCTTTATGAAGTAAAATAATGGTTGAAAAGTTTTGCTAGATTGCTCTTTTTTTCACGTGGTAATAGCATAGACAGATTTGGGCATTGTATAGAGAGTTCAATGTTCCCTTGACCTGTTCTAATAATGGTATAGTTGAATCTAACTGATATTCTTAACAAGAAAAATGAAACTAACTAAATTCTATTAATTTCCCCTCTACATTCTGCCGCCATAATTCAAACAAATGTCATAAATTATTGTCGTGTAAAGCTAGTTTTGGAAATTTTATGTAATTTGAGGAAAATGGACGCTGAACTTGCTTTTCTTACTAGAATCCTCATGTGATATTTTAAGATGAAGTTAGTTATAATCGGGTGATGTCTTATTTCAGTCACATATAATCGGAAATTTTATGTAATTTGAGGAAAATGGACGCTGCGGCTGCTGCTGCTGCTGCGGCTGCGGCTGCTGCTGCTGCTGCTGCTGCGGCTGCTGCTGCGGCTGCGGCTGCTGCTTTCACACTCCCTAACTTCAGTCACTTTAGCCACACTTTTGCTTGATCTGTGTACTCAACGTACCCGAGTGTATGAAATCTCTGGCTAAGTGCACAGAGTTGCGGTTTCTTTTGGTATCCATGATTGCTGTTGTTGTGTTGTTGATTGCTCATGGCACTTGTGCAGTGACACCAGTTGGGTGTAAATTATAGTTACTTTTGGGGTGGAGCAGAAGATTGGGAGGGAGCACGATAACTTAGTTTACATGTGCAAATAAACAATCCTAGAAAGTTGTCATAACTCATAAGTTTGTCTTTGTGAACCTTCAGATTGTTTACATTCAATCATGCCGGAAACTAGTAAAGCACGAAGTAATGCTAAGTGGGATGATGATGCCAACATTAAATTTATAGATTTGTGTGAAAATGAGATTAGACAAGGACGTACCACACACCCATTTAAATAGAGATGGATGGAATAATGTTGTTGAAGAATTCAATAGAGCCACGGGAAGAAACTATGATAAAAAACAAATGAAAAATCATTGGGATAACATGAAAAAAGATTGGATTCTTTTTAAGAAGTTGATGAGAGGGGAGACAGGTTTAGGATGGGATGCCACCAAAAATACAACTATGGCAGATGATGATTGGTGGGAGCGAAAAATTAAGGTACATCTCTCACATTTTTCTATATGTCTTTCTTTTTTCTTTCATTGCTAAATTTCTTGGTTAGTTTAAAGTAGTTTTGATTTTTTTGTTACAGGAGGATGATCGATACAATAAGTTCAGGAAAATAGATCTCTCACTTATATGGTATCGCTATGATGCGTTGTTTTCTAATATTGTTGCTACTGGAGAAAGAGCACGTGCAGCGAATCAAGAACAAATGTCTGGCATTGGAGTAGATCTTGATGAAGAAGGAACAAATAATATTGGTGGCTATGACAAAGAACACTTTATCAATCCTAGTGATGAAGGGAATGATGAAAGTGATGATATACAGAATGTGGATTCTATTATGTTTCCTAAGCCGTCACTTAAAAGATGAGGTTCAATTGATGATACTGGAACTAGCAATCAAGTCAAAAAAAATAAGGCAAAATCTGATGCGGCATCAATGAGAGAGGGTATACACTCTCTAGTGGAGTTTATGTCTAGTAAAAGCACTGCTACATCCCCTTCGGTAGATGATCCCGTCATCGATAAGTGTATGAATATGTTGGCAAATTATTCGATATTCCCGTCGGGAGTGGAAAGTACAACTATGTTTGCAACATGTTTCTTAAGAAGGATGTACGTCAATCGTTTCTTAAGATGGAACCCAGTGAAGCTCGGAAATCTTGGTTGGAGTATAGCTATCGGCCACACCTTTAGAAAATGGGGTCGATTGCGTTGCTATGGTTAAATGTTTTTATTGTTTAATTCCTAAATCTTATGGTTGTGCGTGTAAACTTTACTTATTGCTTCTTGTTTAGACATTGCGGTTGTATCCCTAAATCTTATAGGTTGTACATGTAAACTTTATGTATTGTTAATGTTGTGTTGACGTTGTGGTTGTATCCTTAGACCTTATGGTTATTGTTGTTGTGTTGGCTTTAATGAATGGGAACTTTATGTATTGTTGTGGTTGTTTTTCTTTGATAGAATAGTAATTTGAGAGAACAACTCGTCATGCGCTAACGTCGCTTGCGCGGCGGCCGTCTTCTTACGGCTGAAACGATGGATATGAGCGCATTGAAACGATGGATTTTCTAAAAAATCTTGAAATTGGGTTGTTGGAAAAAATTTCATTCTTTACTAACTTGAGTCATTTCCATTTCAGTTAAATGGAGAGTTGGGATATTAGCAATGTGGTATCTCTCTCATTTAAGTGATTTGTTAGATGACGAAGATCAAGAACTAGAAGAGATTCGGAGAGAGCAAGATGCGAAGGAGTGGATGGCTTTATGTCATATAACGGGTAAATACATTTTGATGTATTGTGAAAAATACCTATGCGCAAAGAACCTTGTCGTACATCAATGCGCTCGGAAATGAGTTTATTCGAGAGATATTACGAGGAAATGAGACTCGTTGTTATGAAAATTTCCGGCGAAGAAGTTTGCCGTGTTCATTGATCTATCCAATGACCTAACTAATAAATATGGGCTTAAACCCACTCGTGGAATGTCTATACATAATGTTAGGCATATTCTTGATGACTTGTGCATGGAGTTGGAAATCGAATGATACAAGATATCTTTCAACATTCTCGAGAGACAGGTTGATAGACACTTTCATAGTGTTTTAAAGGCCGTTTGTAAGCTTGCAAGAGATATCATTCAACCACATCCAAATTATAATGATGGTTGCGATGCTCACAAGCCATGTAAACAAAGATATCTCCCTTTCTTTAAAGTAAGTAACCCGTTTATGATAATTTGTTATTACGCATTGTATCTTTACTACCCTTATATAACAAAAGCTTTATGATAGTTTCTTGCCGCTTAGAATTCAACGAGAAAAAAATGGATCCCAAGTTTCTTATTTTACATCCACTTCTTGTCAGAGGGATTACGTATTGGAGTAATTGATGGCACACATGTTAAAGCTAGATTACCGCAAGGTCAAGAGATACCATATATTGGACGTAAAGGTTATCCAACTCAAAATATTCTCGCCGTTGTTGATTTTAATATGTGTTTTACATTTGCGTGGGTGGGAAGGAGCGACTCACGATAGTCGTATATTTGCCGAGGCCCTTCGTAGAGAAGAGCTCAACTTTCCACATCAAGCGGAAACAAATATTATCTAGTTGATGCGGGATATTCACACATGAAAGGACACATGGCTCCGTACAAAGGAAATAATGTAAGATATCACCTAGCCGAATTTCGCCGCGGTGCAACTCGACAATTGCGAGAGCCAAGAGGACGCATTGAGAAATTTAACTATTTACATTCTTCTTGTAGAAATGTAGTAGAGCGCACATTTGGCGTTTAGAAAGCAAGATGGTCTATTTTGAGAGACATGCCATACTATCACATTGACACACAAAGGGACATCGTACTTGCTACTATAGCCATTCACAATTATATTAGAAAGAAATGCAATGTGGATGATGCATTCCAAACAGCCATGTGATGAGAACAAAATGATGTCTATTGGATGGGGTTTCGTGATATGATTGCTAGTGACATTTCTAATGCTTGATGCTTGTATTATATGAATATTTTCCACTTCTTGTATTTATAGTGGAGTGCTTTCGGTTGTATTAGCACTTTTATTAAGTACATCTTATGCCGTTTGCAAGCTTATAGTTATAGTGTTAGTGTTAATTCCTATATTATTACTTTGTCTTTACAACGAAAAATAAAGATTTCTGTAAACGTGAGGCAAAAAAATAGGGGAGTAAGAGAAAGAATAAGTAATGAAAATACATAGGAGATAAAAGGATAAAACATTATAAGAACACATAGGAGATAAAAGATAAAACATTATAAAGGGAGAAAAGTTGGAATGAAGTCCAACATCGGACAATGCATTTCTCCAAATATTTCTTAACATATTTTACTTTTATTTTTATTATTCCTAGACTTGGATTGAATGGTTATTGAAGTCAAATGTATAACTCAAAGAGAAAAAGAAAAGAAAATATTCAAATAAATATAAGATTAATCCAGGTTACATGAGAAATTATTTTCTTCTTTTCTAAAAAAAAAAAGAAAAAAAAAACTCAAAAGTGTCAATTTGTAAAATCATTGTCTTTCGTACCTGTGCGAAGCGCGGGCAATTTCACTAGTAATGAAATAAATCAAGAAGATATTACTCCCTTCATTCCAAAATAAGTGTCTCTTTTAGCTCATGCACCCCCCTTAAGTAACATGTATTTATAAAAAATTAACTTAAATAAACATTTTATAGTGGAAGTGATTTTAAAATATAAATTACTTTTGATTTGAATCAACTTTAGAGTTTAAAAATCTTTTAAAGCAACTTATTATGGTGTTAACGACTTTAAGGGTATTTCACTATTTTGATGTAAAATAAGTGCTTAAAGACTTATTTACCAAACACATCAACAACTTATTTTCGGCATAAGCACTTTTATCCAAACACTCATTGCTTATTTATAAAAATAACTTTCAGCACTTAAAAGTTCTAAAAGCACTTTATACATAAAAGTCACTTTTTTTAAGCCCATCCAAACGGGCTCTAAAACATATCTCAACCAGTAGGTATTGCATATACACATGTTTTCTCCTGCACCTTATCTTTAGCTAAGTCTGTATTAAATTCAAGAAATTGCAAGTCTTTTGAGAAAACTTCATTGTATGTCATTTTAGGTCTACCTCATCACATTTTCTAACACTTTCAACCACCATATTTTTCACATCTATGAAGCGGTTTTATTGGTCAACGCAAGACATAACCAAACTATTTCAAACGACCTCCTCTCATTTTGTTCTTAACGTATGCTACTTGCACCTTTTGGCGAAGTTGTGGACATATTTAATCTTATCTATTTTTGTATGGCCACACATCTATCTTAGCATTCATATCTACAATACTTATCTTGTGGATATGTTGTATTTGAACGGCCCAACATTTGTTACCACGCAATGTCTCCAATCTTAATTATAATTGTTCTGTAAAATTTACCTTTGACTTTGTTAGACATTTTTCTATCACATAACATTCTTGTCACACTTCTACATTTCAACTATCCAATTTTAATTATGTGTGAGTAACATCTTCATCTATATTAATTCCATTCCCTTGAAACAACTAGCTAGATATTTAAATTGCCTATATTGTATGAGGGCAATTCCAGCTAGTCTTATCTCAACTTCTCTCTTCTCATACTTACTAAATTTGCGGTGCATATATTTAGAGTCACTTCTCACCACGAAAAATTCGATTATCAGTGACAAATAATTTCGTCACTTATAAATCATATTTCGTCACCAAAATTCTTGTGTGATGAAAAAAAAAATTCGTCAATCATTTTTCCCTAAAAGTGGGTCGCTAAAAGTATACAAAGACAACTTAGTATTTCATCACTAAATAAAGTTTATTAACCACGAAATCTTCCTTTCATCCCCAAATGCATAGTATTTGTGACAAACTTATTTGTCATAAAAAGTGTTGATTTTCGTGGTTGATGGTATGTTTTTGTCACTACGAATTAACTTATGACAGACTATTTCTTATCACAGATGTAATCAATTTATGACTAACTACTACTCCCTCCGGATCAAAAAAAGAGTCCACTTAGCCATTTGCATACTCTTTAAGAAAATACTAACTCCTAGACAAAAATAGGTAATTTGATTAAACTGCCCCTAATTAAATAGGCATTGAGATTTAATCATATAACACTTAATAGGGACAAATATGGAAAAACAAGGTTAATTCTTTCTTGATTTGCTAAGTGGACACTTTTTTTTTATCCAAGAAAAAAAAGGCTAAATGGACTCTTTTTTTGATCCGGAGGGAGTACGTCCTATCACAAAAATGTGATTGTCTTGAAAAATATAGTGTAATCTACTCAGTATTGCATCTTTCTCCTCTCTTGTGTGTTCCTTTCATTTGTTTGGATGGAAAGAAAACTTTGAACTTTATTGATGAAATTGGCTTAATTGGCCACCATTTTCCAACTGAATCTTTGTTCTCATCATTTTTTCCATAGACTTTTCATTTCTCAAGAACTTTCTTCTAGCTTTTCCGCAACCTTTCTTGATTATAGTTGAATCTGCATTTAATTAAAAAACATCAGTTCAAAATACCATCTAAAATGTAAGAATGGAGTATATCAGTCATTTCTAAATTACAACCGTAAACTTCATCATCACAAGTTTAACAAAAGTGAAAGTTTATTGATTCCTTTTATATTATCACAAAGCTTTACATCCACAGACTGCTCTACCAGATAGCATTAACTCTATCCATAGATTCATAAAAACTACCAAGTATCAACATATGCATTAACCTATGTTGACTTTCTCACAATAGAACCGAAGGAACAAAAGTCAATCTACCATGAAACAGAAAGTCAATCAAGAAATCCAACATAAAGAGCCATCAAGTAAGCTTATTTTAGTGCAAGTTGTATTAACTACTCAGAAAACATAAGAGAGTTCATAGGAAAGAGTTGAGATCAGAAACATGCATGTTAAAGCATGTAGTGTGACATATATAACCATCTATTGCATATTCAAGGAAGCAGAACTAACCTAAAAAAATTCAAGTATAAACTGAGTAATTCCAGCAAAAATTGTATACCGACTTGTGCATATTTTCCTAAACAAATTTATCTTTCCCAAATTTTCCTCTTCCTGCAATACATAATTCAATTTCTTCAAACCTCAATTAAGAAATGTTAACATTCCTTGAATCAAATAAAAAGAGATTTCTATTAAACTATAAAAGGTTCAATTTTGAAAATTCTTGGAATCAGAGATGAGAATAACAATTCAACTTCAATAGAAAAATTTATATATTGACTAATTCTTTTCAACCTCTGGTTATGGAGCAAAGAGGCCAGCAAAGTCAGGATTATTCACTATCATTCTTGATGATATGAAATCCGAACATAAGAAAATAAGCATAGAGTTCTTTAAGAAATTACAAGAACTTGAAACAATTAGAGTCAACAGGTATTGCCAAAGCTTTTCATATCCTAAAGCTAAAGTAATAGATAAATTTTCTCTGGTAATAGTTAACTGTGCATCAGTATAATTAACTTGGTGCAGGATTAGTTGGATTAGGAATCTTTCCAATCACTCTTTCGGTAAAAGATTTTATTTTAAGAGTATCAAGAAGGTACCAAAAAAGATCTTTCCAATCACTTCTTTGCAAGTTAGTTTAATACAAGTTACTTTTCACCTATCCAACAATAGGGATCAAAACTAATCCCATGAAAATTCTCGGATGAAAATTTAGCAAGATAAAGCCATAACGGCCAAAGTACCGGAAGTTTTTCCTAGACTAGCTATGTCATGGCAATGCTACTTCTTCCCATCTCAAATGTGGCGGCAAAATGCAGAACTCAACTGTCTTTCTTCTTCACCTTTTCTTCTAAGTTGATGATCCCCTCCTTCAGCTTTAACCAAATGGTCACTAATCCTCCCCCAAAAATATAAACCAGTAATCAAATCTTTATCAAACCAAAATTCATGACTACTTCTACAAGAAACACATGCAAGAAAATGCTCTACTATGCAGAAAATTCAGACTTTCCAAATATCCAACAATAGGGATCAATTAATCCCATGAAAATTCTCGTATGAAGATTTAGCAAGATAAGCCGTAAAGTAAAACATACCAGAAAATCTTCCTAAACTAGCTACAATGCTACTCCTTCCCAACTCAAATTTGGATGTAAAATGCAGAACTTGACTTCTTTCTTCTTCCCTTTTCTTCCAAGTTGATGGTCCCATCCTTCAGCTTCCACAAAATGACCAATAATCCTTCACCAAAAAGAGAAGCCTGTAATCGGATTTTCATCAAACCAAAATTCATGACTACTTCGACAAGAAACAGAAGAAAGAGACTGCTCTGATATGCAGTAAAGAACCTGAAAGTCACTTTCATGGCCAAGCTTCAAGTCTTTCAATGTTTCATGTTCAGTTGTATGTTGATGTAAATAAAGTATAGCAGAATCATGGGCAAGCCTTCATGGCAAAGCCTTCATTCATCATTAATGGAAAAAAGCCTCTCAACTTGATACATTCTGATAGTGAAACTTCTTCCTAGTCCAGCTAGACTAATCACGTAAAGATGATTTAGAAAAATTATTAATTCAGGACACAGGGAATACCTTTATTTACGTGATCCTGAATTCCAACATGGCATGTATGTACTTCTTGCAGAAGTACAATATAAGTTATGAAGAGAAATAAGACCAAAAATTTCTAAACAAAAAGGAAAAATTTGACTGGTTGAGATGTACACAGGACAATGACATGAAGACGACAACAAAAACAACATAAATCAAACTAAATATATCTCAATCATTGTTAGATGAGAAGGTAACACAGAACATACAACAGCTCAAGATTGAGGAATATGATTATCTCAAGTTTAAGATCACAGTGCACAATGCCCTGGAGATGACAGAACACAAACCTTTAATGTATGTACCGTGCCAACCTTTGCTCCCTCTTCAGAGTACTTCTGCCCCAACCAAAAAGGAATGATAGACAAAATAGAATCACCACAAATAAATTTTGAGGAAAAAAACAATTATTTAGAGGTTAATTTATCAAATGTAACAGAAAAATATACCATGCAAGCATTCTATCCACAAGCTCTCCTCCCTGGCATAACCTAAAAGTACATATCACAATTAGCTTAGTTTCCATATACTTAAAAGACCATGGTATGCATACAGAAAATTCATCATTTTGCACTTTCTTTAAGTAACTAAGTTGTGACTTCATACCAAAACTTTCTTCACCTTTGAGGTTACATCAATTATCCCCTAAACCAGAACCTGACATTAAGACATACTGGATAATAATTCTTACAAAAACAAGATTAAATCTGACAAACATGTGATTAAGGTTCTTACTTTACTTGATCACTACATACATGATCTTGTGATAAGGGACGACCTCAATAACAATAGCCTTTAGCAATTGTAACTGTGAAAATTGCAAGCCTTTCAACATGATTAACTGAATTTGAACAGGTGCTATTTCTTAGAACTAAAACAAGAGATATTATAAGTTCAGGTTTTATATTGAATATTAATTTCAAAATCCAAATAAAAAAAAGTAGAGAAGGGTGAGATCTTTGGGTATCTTTCGGAAGTGAAGTTCGGTGCTCTTTTAGTAATCGGATCTCCTCCATAGCCACTAGATTGGGTCAGGGTTCTTGGACAATAAGGAATTTCAATGGTGGTTTCTTTTACTTGGATTTTTCGGAAAATCAGAAAAGTATGGAAAAAGAGACAAATGAAGTAGTAATTGATAAATATTAATAAGGAGGGAAACTGAAAAAAATTAATGGAGGTAATCCAAATTTTGAACCTTTTTACTTGGTTTTGGGGAAGAATTCATTTTGTCGCTTTTTTTTTTTTTTTTTTTTTTTTTTTGGTGTGGGAGGTTTGGCCTAGCACCATTAATAATTATTCTGTAAAAAAAAAAAAAAAAAAATTGTAGAAGAAAATCAGAAAATTAAGTGTTTTAGCAATAATAAGCATATATTATTGCCAAATTATTATATTTTAGAATTCGTTTAACAACCCATAAGATATGCCAACATTAAAATGTTTTCTAACATAAAATATAAGTCTCTGTAAAAAAAATCAATTATATACCAAAATTAAATCAAGTTATTTTCACTTACTAATATTTATCAACAATATTATGGTTGTTGGTAAAGAGAAGACGTAAATCAAGAATGTAAAAAGTCTAAAATGTAGTTGTCACAATCCAAAATCTTTGAGCGTCTAACAGATAAATTTCATAAATTGTCGCGTAATTATGATTTTTTTCCATTAAAGTCACATAACTATATCTTCTAACAACAAAATCATAAAACTTTCACCCTACTAACACAAAATCGCAATTGCTGAAAAACTCAACATTCCGATGAGTGATATTTTCTTACTCTACATTTTATCCTTTTTTAAAAAAAAAAAAAATAATCTTATAAATACATGCTCAATTAAAAGAGGACCAATCAAACCCGAGCCAATTTTGAAAAGTGCGTTTTTAATATATATTAAAAAGTGTTACATTTTTTTTGGATAGTAAAGAAATTGAATTTCATGGAGTGCTAGTTACTACTACTAGTTATCAACAACAACAACAACCCAGTGAAATCCCACATCGTGGGTCAGGGAGCAGAGAACAGACGAGACCTACTCCTACAAGCGTAGGACGGTACAATTTCGAAAGACCTCTCGGCTCAATAAAAGCATAAAAAGAAGTAAGATAAGGTTAAGAGATTCGGATAAGAGATTCAAAGCGATATGGAAGAAATAATGCAAGTAGCAGGATAACACGGTGATAATCAAAGCACGAAATAACGTATAATAGCGTAAATCGCGTATAACACAGATAATCAAAGCATAGAAATAAATGTATAATAACAAATCGGAGCACAAAAAATTATATTGCAATAATGCGACTACTAATAAAAACGGATAACGAGACTATCTACTAGCCTTCTACCTTAATTGGGTCCTCCAAACCCTCCTATCTAAGGTCATGTCCCTGCAGTTCGTAATTGCGCCATGTCGTGTCTAATTACCTCTCCCCAATACTTCTTCGCCTACCCCTACCTCGTCCGAAACCATCCATGGCCAACCTCTCACACCTCCGCACCTGGGCATCTGTGTCTCTCCTCTTCACATGCCCAAACCATCTCAATCTCGCTTCTCGCATCTTGTCTTCCACCGAGGCCACCCCCACCTTATCCCGAATAACCTCATTCCTAATCCTGTCACTCTTGGTGTGGCCACACATCCATCTCAACATTCTCATCTCGGAAACTTTCATCTTTTGAACGTGAGAAATCTTAACTGGCCAACACTCCGCCCCCATACAAAGCATAGTCGGCCTAACCACTACTTTGTAGAACTTGCCTTTAAGTTTTGGTGGCACCTTCTGTCACATAGCACTCCGGAAGCAAGCCTCCATTTCATCCATCCCGCCCCACGATGTGTGACATCATCGTCAATCTCCCCGCCGCTTGCACAATAGACCCAAGGTACTTCGAAACTACTTTTCTTCCGGATGGCTCCGGGTACCAAGCCTTACTTCCAAGTCGGCCTCCGAGGCGCTTCACCGAACTTACACTCCAAGTACTGTCTGGTCCTACTCGCCTTAAACCCCTTAGACTCGGTGAGTATGTCTCCAACACTCGGCCTAGCGTTAACTCCGCTACGAGTCTCGTCAATCGTGACTATGTCGTCCGCGAAAAGCATACACCATGGCACCTCACCTTGAATTTGCCGTGTCAATCCATCCATCACCAAGGAAAATAAAAACGGACTAAGAGTCGATCCTTGACGAACCCCATCGCAATCGGAAAGTGCTCGAGTCTCCTCTCCGTCCTCACCTTTGGTTTTGCCTCATACATGTCCTCGATCACCCTAATGTACGCCGCGGTACACTTTTAGCCTCCAAGCATTTCCATAGATCCGCTATTTTGGAACTTTGTCATACGCCTTTTCTAGGTCGATGAATACCATGTGTAAGTCCCTCTTCCTCTCCCTATACTGCTCCACCAACCTTCTCATAAGATGGATGGCTTCTGTAGTTGAGCGTCCCGGCATGAATCCGAACTGGTTTTATCAGTGCATCAAAAATAATAATCTTGCAATAAACTGTTTCTAATTCATTGAAGTTGCTTAATGATTAGAATTGATTTCTTCGGGAGATTTTTGCATGAGATTCCGAGGAAAGGAGGAAAGAAAACGTATATATATAATGAGACAAACGCTCAGAAACAGAGAGCTCCGAAGACAATGGTCAATGTGAGTTTGGGTGAAAATCTTGAAAATAGGGATGCAAAATTAGGGAAGAATTTGGACGACGATTTTTTTTTTTTTTTTAAAAGTGTAGGATACGTAAGTGGACACGTTTAAAGATGGTAAAATTTGTGGATTATCACTCATCGGATGTTAGTTGGGGGTATAGGTAGACCTGTAGCTGGCGGTCGTTCTGTTTAGGCACGGTTCCTGTTGATACCTAATTTTGGCCCTCCATAATTCTGATTTGATTAGTCGGACTTTTTGAATCATAAACAGAGTGAAATATGTACTTTTCAAAGTCAAAAGGAATTTACAAAATTACTTTGGTGACATTTTGCCATTTCATTTGGCAAAATATCATCAAGTATGTCATTGTATATATATCATTTGAATGTCTATCGCATAAATTATGATTTTTAACTATATTTATCAGGTTTAAAAGCAGAACCAGTGAAAACAGTTATCCAAATAATCATTTGATCTTATCAGCATTAATTGATAAATATTTTACTCCGTTAAATCAGGAAATTAGATTAATTGAATAGATAATCAATTTCATTTCAAATTTCAGTTAATTTCAATTATGTTCAAATTGATTACCATTAAAATAACTCATTATTTTACTTTAATTCATACACAATTATTTTTATGAATTTAATAATAAAATTTAAAGTGAGGTGTTTAGCCAAGTTATTGGGAGAAAATAAATGATTTTGAGGAATAGCAAGAGCTGTCTTTTAGAAGTTAAAAAAATAATATTTTCCCAAAAGTATTTTTTTTTAAAAAGAAGTTTTGATAAATACTCTTAGAAACACTTTTAAAAGCTTAGCGAAATACTAATTCTTACTAAATAGTATTTTTTAAATTGATTAATCAAGTAGAAATTAATTGTTTCCCACCAAAACCTTTTTTTTCTTTTTTAAAACACCTTAACGTAAGAACACTTTTCAAAACAAGTCGACCTTAGAAGATTGTGATGATTTTTGCTTTATCTTTTATGTTTTAAGACCTTATGTTGATTTATTAATAAAATAGTTAGTGGGGAAACTCCCACTGACCTTTTAAAAATAAAAAAAAATAAAAAAAATAAAAAAAACCTTAGAAGATTGACCAAACATGTTAATATTAACGTGAATCGGCTTACTGTGATTGGCGTTGCAAGAGAGCTTGTTTGGCCACAATCAAGGGGATAGAGAGGGCCCTCAGTCGTCAGTCAAGTGACCGTGCTGCTTTTATCATTTTCGGCAAAGATGATGCAGTGAGAGAGAGGAGAGCTAGGATTTTTGATTACGATTTGGAATCAAAATCCTAGCTCTCCTCTCTCTCACTGCATCATCTTTGCCGAAAATGATAAAAGCACAGCTACTGTCACCTTTTTCCAGGCCTTGCACAACCATTTGAGGCAAAGGCATTAATTCCCTTGCCTCTCTATCATCGTTCCGTCAAAGGAAGAGGTAAGTCTACCTCCTTTCTCCTTTTTTTTCTGCAAATCCATAATGGAGTTTGTTATTTTGCTATTTCAAATTCACGATTTTTGTTAGTTTTTTTAAGATTAGGTGGGATTCAAGATGAATCCCTCAAATATCTCAGTCCCACATTGATTGTGAAGGGTTATAACCCTTGAATTGAGGTTTTATATAAAGAATCTTATTTCCACTACACGGACAAGTCTTCATCGAATCATTAAGCTAAATTTCGATTTAACTAGGAATTTGGCTTTAGCCGAAACCTTTACCGAATTGAGATTAGTTCTTTTAGTTCTAAATTTGGATATTGATCTATATTCTTCACTATTAACATATGTTGACTTGGTCATTTTCACATGGTACATGTTAAGTATAATGTATGAATGCGACCTTTTCTGGCTATTTCTTGCACCTAAGAAATTGCTATTCTTGACTAAATTTGTTTACCTAAGTTTGTGTTTTGGTGTGATTGTCTGATACCACGTTGTCACGTCCTTAGTCTTCAACTAAGCGCACGTGCGGCACTTGACAACTCCCTCACGTTTCGCACAACTTACTCACGATGTTACTACGCCAAGTTAGCCTAGATTCTACACTGCTCGCTATGAATAGTGATGTAAATAAGCAAGAGCTATAAATTTCTTTAGAAGGAAGTTTTTTTAATGCAACAGACTTGATTGATTTTACAAACGATGCCCTCTATTTATACTACTCACCTAAAGGTAATTTTGAAATAATAATTAATGTATAAGTCATACACATTCACAAAGTCCCCTTCCCTACATATTCACAAAGAAGTCCCTTCTAGAATTATCCACTAAGCTAGAATATTTAAAGGTCTTCTATGAATCTTCTAACAAGTCCATAAATATCTAGAAAAGATTCCATAAATCTTCCAACCCTCTAATCATCCAACACATGCTAGACTTTTTCCCATGTAAGCATCCACATGGCAAAAATAGCTCCAAATGGCACTTAGGTGACATGATGACGTGGCGGGTCATCACACTACTTCTCCCTCTTTTTCCTTCTTGTGTTGAGAGTATACAATCTGATACACTCTGGGATATTCATAAGTATACAGAGGTATATACGTCTTGTCTGCTTTGCATATATAGATGTGTATACACTGTATATCCTTTGAAATCCTAGAATTTCTTTCATTAGTGCTTTCGACTCTTGGTTTATTCAATTTTCATGTAGGTGGTAAAGGTTAATCAAAACGCCACAAAATATTTCGCACTTTTACGAAGTCTAAGCTTGCAAGTCAATGTTATCTCTATATAGTTTCTCTACGTGGAATTATTACCAAAAAGCAGGTATTTTTCGACAGAAGCAAACCGACCACAAAATCGGAAGACACACGAAAAATGCAAATAAATTTCTTTCAATTTTTTTTTGAAATAACAGTCAACTTTTTAATGCCAAAATTCAAGAAATTATATTTTACCTGAACATGTCTATCGGTAAATTAAACCTCAAAATTTATTGTTTCATATATTGACGAAACCGGTCGACTTTGTACTAAAAGGAAATAAAAATCACCATTCAGAAAATCGACTGGGTCAATCATTTTTTGGTAAGAGCTCTAGTAACTCATTTAAAGTAACAAACCGGCGTGGCCGATAATTTTTTTTTTTTTTAATGGACGAAATTCATCAACTATTTTCGTGCAAAATATGTGGTTGAAGAGTATCAAATAAAAAAATCGAAAGCCTTAGACCAACACCAATGATTTAGTTGTAGAATAACACCCTGTCGTGGTGCAGACCTCTGTTGCATTCTCGGATGTTGCATCTTATAATTGCGTAATGTAAGAAAATCGATGAATTTTGTTGTTTTTACAAAACCAACCGATCTAATTTGTCGGTTTTTAATTTTTTTCCCCTCTCTAATTAACAGATGGACTCGGTAGATTTCTTATGAAGCGCTTAATTTTTTTTTTGGTCTCTCTTTCATTAACAATCGTAGCCAAAGAACATTTTGTGTTTAGCTGCGAATTTTTTTCATGGCAAATAGTTGAATTATTTAACTACAAATTTTAATTGTTGCTATTTAACACATTGCACATTTTGTGACAAATATTTATTGTCACTAAGTTGCAGGTTGATTAGAGACAACAAAGTGATTGTCATGATTGGAGACAACAAAGTGATTGTCACTAATTGTTTGTGTTATTAGTGACAAAAATTAAAGTGACAATTAAATATAAAATTTTGTGGCTAAAGCTTACAACATTTAACTACAAACTCTAATTTGTGGCTATTATAAACAACATATTTTTTGTGATCTAAATTTGTCTGTATCTAAAATTCAACTAATTTTAAGGCAAAAAATGGTTTGTCGCACATTGTGTACATTATTAGTGACAAAATACGTGTCGCGATAACCTAAAATTTGTGGCTAATGTTACTCAATAAATGGCTCCAACTCATTTTTTGGTGGGAAACTTTAGAGGACAAAACATGTGCTACGAAATTTGTGTTTCGTCACGAAATGTATGTGACTTGTGTATTTAAATATTTTAAATGTAGTTTTTGTCACTAAAAATGAACAATTAGTGACAAATTTTGCATCGTAGCTAATAATTTCAGTAGCTAAATATCACATCCTTTCTTCAAACTCTATCCGTGTGAGCTTGTTCACATTGCTGAATCCAAACTCAAATGAAGGAGAAAGATATTATAGTAATTTAGCAATCAAAACTTTTCAATTTTTGATGAATCCTCATCATAATACATGGCATTGGATATTTCACTATTCTCCTTTTATCACGTAAAAAAAAATAAAAAATGGAGCAATTCATATAACTTAAACTTTGTTCATCAGCAGTATAGGAAGTGGTCTGGCTTTTATTGCTCAACTCATGATTGAATGTAAAAAAAAAAAAAAATCTTTTAAAAAAGATTGAATCTGAAAAAAGTATCTAGCCGCTATCTGCAGTCTTTATGCAATTACAAGTAAATTAACCTTCTTCTTCTCATACGTCTTAGTACTTCATTAAATATTAAGATTAAAATAATTCACTGCTCACTAGTTCACTAGTAGTCAATGCAACAATGGAAAGAAAATATGATCGTACTAACTCTATGGATTTCACAATAATAGTGCCAGGGGTGATCATAGCTCCTAGGTATCATCAACCGATTGGCTAGCTACATAAATTCAAGAATTGATTCAAATGTCAAATCGCAATATAATGTAGGAATGCCGACAGATTATACAACCATTGATATGTTGGTTTCAATTGAAGTAAAGTAGATCATAACCATATATGGCTTGAAACAAAAAAGATCCTTCAAGTTTGTGACCCTTCAATTATCTGCCTCTCTAATTTTATTGAATACATTGTAACATGTTAGTTGTCACTTGTCAGTTGACACCGCTTAATAATGAATCAACTGACCCAAAAATATTTTTAAAATACATAATCAAAGAGAAAATAGAGAAGAAAATGAGTTCAACTTGTATCCTTATGGTACTTCTCTTTCTTTATTATCCAAACTAACAATAATTTATTTTTCTCTTGTTTTATGTAAATAAGAAAATTAGTTGTTCTATTGAAGATCTGCTGAATCTAGTATGCTTTGGTAATACGATGTGAAAATTTTAATTAGTATGTATTTATTATTGATTAAAACTAATAAAAAGTAATAATCCTCCTTGCCTGTTTGGCTAGCAATTCTCTTATTATTTTTCAATATTCAATTTAAAAGAGATTCTTAAGTATGTGTATTAGTTTTATTTTATCTACGCACAAAATATCTAATAAGGAAGTTAAAATAGAAAATAATTGGTAAAAAATTCATTAATTTTTTATTTTATTTTTTAACATTTACTCATAAAACAGTTGAACCCTATGAGATCAAGCCACATGTGTCATCTACATAAACAAGTAACGTTGAATTCCTCCAAAATATTTTCTACGTCGTTATTTTTGTTAAAAGATACTCGCTAGAAAAGAAAAAGAACTTTTTAAAAGGTCAAACCCATCGATAAACACCTGTGATCGTGCGGTTTTTTCACTTGAACACCTCAACTAAGTCTTGTATATATGGAGCACTCAGACTATATTGAATTTGTTCTAATTAGATATTTTTTTGACAATCAACTAAAATTACAAAGTGTGTGTAACACACTCGCGATGACGGCATAATGATTAATTAAAAGAGGACATGTGGCATTTGGGTGCAAAGTAAAATTTTTAAAATAAATTATAAAATAAAAAACTATTTTTCAGCAAAAAATGAATTAAAAAACCTATTATCTAAATCCCAACCCACCTATCCCACCCCTATCGGACCACCGGTGAACCACCACGTATCACCAACACCACCTGCTCTGACGAACTCTAAGCAATGAGCCACTGTTCATTTTCCCGCTTCCCGTTGCTCCCTCGTCACTCCCATGCCAAAAATAAACCAGATCCATTGGAGCCAAGTTCGACGCCGGCCATCTCTGGCCCAACGATAACGAACAAGTTCGATGCCAGCAAATTTGTCTGGCCCCTTTCTTGTACATCAAGCTGAAGACTATAATTTCAATTCCAAAGTCAAGCTCTATAACAAGTTGACTATAAGAGTTCTGGAAATTTTTTGTCCGAAGCTTCAAATGAATTTTAATGGGGTCTTCAAATTTTCATATGAACATTCTTCATCCAAAGTGACAAACAAGTGCATTAATCAAGAATTTTAGCACAAATACACAACTGCCGTTCATTTCAGTTAAAATTTAGCCAACAAAATTGAATTCCAAATTGGATTTTTACACCAATCTTCAAAGTGTTTGAATAGTGATTTTCAGGCGAGGTTCCGACAAAGATAGTCGGATTTTTCTCTCCCTTTTCTTTCAATTTTTTGCTGTTTTGTTCTTCCATATTCTTGTAAAGTTTTCCAAATTTAGTGTGGTGGTGGTCGGGTGATGGTGGTGGAAGGTGGAGTAGGTAGCAGGAAGAAAGAGTGAGATAGAAGAAAAAAAAAAGAAATATTCACCAAAAATGCTCTCACGCGCTCACTATCGGCGTAATACACACAATGATAATGTAGTCAAGAAAAGTGCCTAAATGGCACAATCGGGTCCTACTCTCGTTATTTAAATGAAATAAAGTTTATTGAGATGTTCAGTTTCTAAAGAATTTGGGACGTGATTATGATGTCTATCGATGGGTTTGACCTTTTTAAAATACATTGATTCTATGAATGTCTTATCTAGTGAACATGTCACAATAATGATGATAAGGAGACATGCTTAAAAAGCAAGAAAATATCAAGTATATATAGTATGTAAAAGAACAAATGCCTCGAACTATGAGATTTAAGACAAAACCTGCCCTCCATTTACTCTTATTTAAAAAATAAAATATGTCAATCTATTCAATCTAAATTGCATTTATTTTTAATGGCAGGGGCATTTTTTGCCTAATAGATGGACGGAAGGCAATAGGCAATATTGTAACAAATCTCACAGTTCATGAGCATCTTAGGCCATTTTCCGAAAAAAATATTTAAATTTTTTATTTATTACGTGGCACATTGTAATTGGTTAGTTTTAAAATTAACCTAAACTAATTATATCCCAACACAAAATTTGGATCCACCTAACTCGCCCCGATTTAAAATGGTGACCGTAGTAACATCCGTCCCCGCCGGATGGGCTACCATTAATCCCTACTGCCCTTTCCTCTATCAATGTTCTAAAACCTCCATTAAAATCACCACCTTAAAAGCGCTCATCCAAACGGCCCATCGAGCCACCATTAAATAGCCTTGACAGTGTTACAGTTGTGGCTGTAATTACCCTTAATTTCGCTTGAAACCCGATAACTATATAAGAGAAATTAATGAGAATGTTCATGTGGCAAAAATAATTACTCTTAATTTCACTTGAAACCCAGTAACTATATAGGGGAAATTAATGGAAATGTTCATGTGGTAAAATTGATTATCCTTAATTATACTTGAAACCCAGTAACTATATAAGGTAAATTAATGGGAATGATCATGTGGCAGAAATGATTATCTGGAAATATTCATTTTAAAAAATATTACATTTCATAACTGCATGAGATAACCATCCATATAGTTCAATTAATAATCCGTTCTTTTAACAGATTAGATTATTTGTCTACATAGAACCACCAACCAAGAATATTGACTAGTTAATGGTGGCTCGATGGGCCATTTGGACGAGTGGTGTTACGATGGTGGTTTTAATGGAGGTTTTGGACTGTTTCAATAGAGAAAAGGACGATGAAGAATTAATGGTGGCTCACCAATGGGGATGACATTGCGCTCACGGGACGGATATCTATACAATCACCCTTTTAAGCAGTTATGTGGATCGGATTTTGTGAGAAGGATATAATTAGTTTAGAGGTAATTTTAAAACTAACCAATTAAAACATGCCACGAATAAATAAAAATTTAATTATTTTAAAAGTCTAAAATGCCCCGAACTATAAGATTTGTACATATTATTGCCTCTCCGTCCATTTATTAGGCCAAAAATGCTCCCTGTATGGAAAATAGGGAAAGCTACATGGCATAACTAACTACTAGTACATATTTATATTTAGTAGCTAGAGTTTAGATTAATTACATCCCATAGCTAAGAGTAACATATTAAATATAATTACTAGCTACATACATATTTAAAGTAGAATACTTTGTTATTATTATTTATAAATTTTTTAGAGCTTCTTCTCTTAAGTAGCGGCCCGGCCGTCTTTCTGAGCCTCCGGCGGAATCCAGCTTCGGCCGTTAACCACTCCTTCCTCGTCACCACCGGCTTTTCGCGTGTTAACAACTACTTGGATATGGTCACCGTGTTCTGCATCATTTTATTCACAACAAAGCTGATGTATGAATTTGATAGATGACAAAGTTAGAATGGTACTTCCTTTTTCTCTCTCTAAAACACTTTTCTATCCTCCTTCTCTCTACATGTCAAACAGCAACCCCAAACTCACTTTACCACCGGACCCACCTGATATGTCCAATAACAACTTGACAACTCAGACTTCCTTTTCACCTAATCCAAATAACATTTACCTTGAAAACCCTATAATGGCGCAGTCAGTTGCTACCAACACCGACACACTATCCCTCCCGTCACTTACCTCGCCCCAGAGGGGCCATGACGGTACCCGAGCTGGGGGATACCGAGCACCATACATCGTACTACTATCGTTTTAACTCGTCAGACATATGCTTTCCATAAAACATGTACACATATATAAGCCCTCACACCCGCAAAAGAATAATATGCAAAGCACACATCAAGAGCGACATAACCTTCGTTACCCAAGTACAAGTATCTACGCCTCTCAATCGAAATCCTCGAGGTCATGACGATTGGATGACCCTATCATATCCAAACATGTACACAAGAATATATCGTAGACGGAGACCAAGCCTATTTGCCAAGTCCTTCTGTGCAATTGGTCCGACTCTGGGAGAGGTCGGGTCGCTCTCCGTTCACACGTGGGCATGAGCAAAGATCAGAGCGAAAAGGATGTCGGTGCACGAACAATGACCGAGATGTAAGTGCATATATCATAAAGTAACAGAAGAACGAAAAGGTAAAACAAAGGTGAAAAGATAGGCTGGTGATTGCTTGTTTTAAGGCGGAGCATGCGACGATACACTGCGTAACATATCATATCATGTATTCACAGAACGTACGGCCCCGATCCATATATCGCCGTGATACGACGGGCCGATCCATTACCTATATAGCCCGCGTCCCGGATAATATCATAATATGCCACCGATCGTGGGGCTATGCGTTTATAACCGCCTCTCCTTCCCTATATCCCCTATATACATATACATATCATATATATACATATATATCATACATATATATACGTAGCATTTACAGAGCCCAATTAAAAGTGTGTTTCTGAGTGACATAAGGTCGTAAACCTTCGAGTACATTATGACGTCATCATCATCATTAGATCGTGTTCGTGATCCATGACGTAACCTTTCGCTATATGTAACATAGCTCGGACATAAGTCGAAGCCATATGCTTTATAGCTCGGGGACATACGTAATATAGCTCACTTAGACACGAGATAGCCGCTATATGCTTTATAGCCCACTCAAATACGTCGTGAAGCCATTTGAATGCTAAGCTTGAAAATCTTTCGAATTGGAGTCATCGTAAGATTCTTTAGAAACCATAAACTTTTGGCATTTTACGGGAGTAGAAGTATGTGAGAATGACATATATGGAATCGACATATAGGCTATTGGTCAGCGTTCAAAGAAAAAGGGGATAGCCTCATATACCTTTGTGTCTCCTTAATGACGTCGACTAAAAGCTCTCCTTCCGACTTTCGATTCTACATATAAGAGGGTTCGTACGAAGGTTAGATTGTCAAGGCATACTTAAGTTTGAACTAAAGCGGATAAGGCTAATGAAAATTGGGCAAAAATTTTTTTGTTTCGACAAACTTTTCCTCATACAACAAAACAACCCCAAGCGACACAACAACATCCATAATATCATAATACGCAAAACTTCCCTCAAGTTAAACATTATTCAACCTCTAAACTCATTTTAGAATTCCCCTCATGACCATAGCTATAATACAACTTCATACTTGTTTATAATTCCAGCTCTTCAACTACTCAACACATACTAGCATGAAACAATTATAATACTCACCTTGATTATGTAAGGATGATCTTTCGATAAAAATCTTTCACTTGGAGAAGCTCACTGACTACCAAAGAGATTTTCCAACTTCTCTGTCAATCTTTAGGAAGCATTTTACTTTTGATTCTACTAACTTTTGGTGTTTGATTCTTAATTTCCCTCTTAGGTATGTGTTAGTGTGGTATGGAGAAAATTCTAGAGATTTGGAGAGTGTTTGAGAAGTGAGAAGTGAGAAGGAAAACCGTGCGCTATATAAAAATATAATTCGGACGGGCGGAATATACGGTTCGATATACGATGCGCACAATTTACACATACGATCCGTATATTGGACCGTATGTTCCTTCCGAAATCTCCAAAAAAATTCACCCCTTCGGCGGAAGGGTTCTACGGCGAAGTATACGGCCGTATAAAATATACGGTCATCGACATGGACGTATAATCCCAGCTTTTTCAATTCCGTTCTCGTCGCTTCGTTTGATCTCGAATCCTTATGGAACCTTTCTTGGTACTCATGTAACACTTCGTTGACGATCTAATGGACCATATAACTCGTCCTCAAGACCTTACTAAATACTCAATAGTTCAATGACCATGAAATCTTTCCCAAACATAACGTGTACTCCACTTCCTTTGACGAATCTAGTTTAACGAAGTCTATGACTCCAAAATCTTATCGTCTATACATTAAGGTCGCCAATCGCCCTCTTTATAGTGAAGGTCTCGTGTCCACCTTGACCGACGTCAGTCCATTCACGACGCAACGTCACGAGATGGCTGAGGTGTAACACCTCCACCACCTGCAACCACCTCCAACACCGGAAGAAAGCATGAAACCTCACAAGACAATCAAAATCCCAAGCAACTCGAAACCGCTAACAATACCAAACAAAATACTAACCCTCCTCTACCAAAAATCTCAGCCAATTTCGATCGACCACAAAACCAAACAAAACAACCCCAAATACCACTTTGAATCAACCTAACCAATCTACTATGCAACCCAAAATACAAAAATACTTACGATTCCTAGTACATACAAACCAACTGATTGGAGTAAAAAAAACAAACTTTGGCAACAGAGGGACGAATTTGTATGTCAAACCTCTAATTTCTAAACCAACTTTCGCAGCCACTGTTCAATCGGAACTCCCATCACTTCAGAAACAAGAGAATTCACACGAAATTAGACATGGCACCCATGTCTTGGGAAGCGGCGGTGTTCTTGATGCTAAGGACTACTTCATCAATTTAGCAAAAGTATGCCGATTCACCATCATTTGAAAATTCTATAGAACCAAACCGGCTATGGATGAGATTAGAAATACGTTTACTAGGCAATTTCAGCTCACAAGTAAGGTTCAGATTTCTTACTTTTACCCCAAACATATTTATCTAGACTTTGATAATGAGGTTGATTACAACCATGTTTTTGGTAAAGAGTTCATTGATATTGGTAATGCCCTAATAAAAATCCTTAAATGGACAGCGGATTTCAAACCTCAGGAGGAAACAACCATTGTCCCTGTGTGGATATTGATTCATCAACTCCCCTGGCATTTTTTTAATTGGAAAATTGTTGCTAGAATGGTCAAGAGCGTAGGTGTTGCTATTGCACCCGACCAAGCAACATACTCAAGATCTAGAGGTAATGTTGCTAAAGTAAAGGTGGAAATTGACTTTGTTGAAACCTAGAAAGGACCAAATCTGGTTGGGTTTTAAAAGGATGGATGGTAGTGATGATGGAAATGGGCATGATATTGAGTATGATAAAGTTCCCAGCTACTGTTTGTACTGTAAGATGCCAGGTCACTATGAATCACAATGTAGAACCAAAATCAGAGAAGAAAGGATCAGGACCTAAAGAGAGGACCAAGCAAAGAAAGAAAGGGAGCAGAAAAAAGACAATGCTAAGGTTGAGGATTTCCAAACTATTACTAGGAGGAAAGGGGCCAAAGTTAGATTTGCTCCAGTAAATGATCAACAAATTGATTACCGTACACCAAATCTTCACAATGAGAATGCTTAAGCTAAGGAGGGTGTTTTTTTTTTTTTTTTTTTAAAGAATTTTAACTTTTTTAACAGTAAGCGTAAAAAAAAAATTTAAAAATAAATACGATAAATATAGCAATTTACTGTTTTCAACTACAGCAGCGCCTGATGATAGCACTTGTTTGTTCATATTGAATTTGATCTTTGAAAAAGTTCAAGATGGCAAAAGAGGAATTGCCATATCAATAAAGGAACCTGTTGATATTCAGAAGGCACCTAATGTGATAGAGGTACCTGGCAAAGGTAAAGATAAGGAATTGGAAACTACTGGTGACAACATCACTAATGCCCATGTAAAAAATAACAACAGGAAAAAGAGATTTAGAGCTAAAAAAGAAAATATTTACAGGTGAAAATATTTATACTCAACAAGTTGGTATAAGTCAAATACAGATTTCCAAAATGGAGAAAAGTCAACCAAGTAACAACAAGAAGGATATCAATTATGGGTTAATCAAAATGGACAACATGGAGCTGTTAAATAGACCTCAAAACGTGACAATCGGCTATTAGGGTTACTACCAAAGAGATGCACAAAATCAATCATCCTACACAAACCTGTGAGCCCGATGATGAAAGTGGCCAAAAATCAAGACAATGAAAATTCTTACCCTATTGATCCTGGTGACCCCCACAACAATTATCTGAAACCGATTAGTGGAACTAGTCTAGAGGAGGAACTTGACAACGAAGCGGTTTACTCTAGTAAATTTGGCCATCAACCTGAATCCTCTTATGATGGTGATGATGGTTCCTCTGAAGATGGGGACTATGAGGATGAAATGACTACTGAAGAATCTGATGAATTTGCTAGTGTTGATTTCGAAATTTTTTACAGTAATGATCAAGTAGACAATACTGCTCTAAATGATCAACTCAACACTAATGATCATGATAAACAACTGGTGGATACATTCAGCCCCCAAGTCCTTGTGGATGTCAATATCGGCTCCGAAATTGATAAGGTAATGAATCTATCACATCTATCACCTAGAGGAAGAGGAAGAGGCAGAAACAACTCAAGAGGAGAAAGATGCAACTCAAAGGGAAGAGGTGGAAAATTTACCAATCAATTGCCTTCACAGGAACACAACCAATCTAATTAATTTAGATATTTAAGTCTCTTTATTGGAATATAAGGAGCATCAATTCCAGTGGTGCTCTAGAGAGACTGAGTCAACTCATCAGATCTCAAAAATTTCCTTTTATAGCTATCAGTGAACCTTTCCATAGTGTTGAGCATCTGGACAAATTCAAAAGAATTTGGGGTTATACTAATGCTCATAGCAACTGTAATAGCTATATTTGGATTTTCTGGGATGATCTTCTTGACTGTAGGGTGGTTGAGGAATCTGATCAACAAGTCACATGCTCTATTGTTTGGATGGGCACAAATATTCTAGTTTCCTCTATTTATGCTAAGTGTGATCTTTGGTTTAAGAGAAGAATTATAGGATAATCTGAAAAATGTCTCCCAAAACTACAAGATGCCTTGGTTTATTGTTGGAGACTTTAATTGCATCACTGATCCTGAAGAAAAACATGGAGGCAATCCTCATAGAATGTCCAAGAGTCGCCTATTTTGCAATTTATTATGGAGTGTGATCTCATAGACCCTGTGCTTCTTAGATTCTATTTTCACTTGGTGCAATGGATGGGCTCCAGACAAGAGGGTTTGGAAGAGACTTGATAGGGTGTTAATTAGTCAAGAGTGGATGAATTTATTTGATTCAACCAGTGTAAATCACCTGATTAGGACTGGTTCTGACCACTCCCCTTTGCTAACTATTTCTAAAGCTACTCAACATGAACCTCCAAGATATTTTAGATTTCTAGATATGTGGACTGATGAATCTGATTTCAGGGATGTTGTAAATCAAGCTTGGATTTCTGATGTTCAGGGATCTCCTATGTGGAGATTCCACCTAAAGCTTAAAAATACTTGCAGGGCTCTTTCTCAATGGTCCAAGAATTCTATAGGAAACATTTTTGAGAAGGTAAAGGATCTTGCGAAGAATGTTGCAAGTTTGGAAGACAAAATGGTCTTGGATAATTCTGAGGTTAACAGAATTGAGTTGAATCATGCAAATGCTCTTTTAACATTGGCCTATAAGAAAGAAGAATCCTTTTGGAAACAGAACTCTGGCATTAAATGGTTTACGGAGGGTGAAGTTAATTCCAAGTTCTTTCATTCTATTGTTAATGGGAGGAAAAAGAGATTATCCCTCAAGAAGATCAGAAACGATGATGGAATCTGGATAGAGGGTGATGATAACATTGCCATGGAAGCAATATCCTTTTTCCAGAACCAATTCACTAAAGAGCCTATTGATACTAATGTTTCTATTCTTAATTATATTCCTAAAGTTATTAATGATTCTGATAATGATACTTTCACAGCAATTCCTACTATGGAAGAACTGAGAAAGGTTGTCTTCTCCATGAGTGCTAACAGTACCCCTGGACCTGATGGTCTATCTGGGAAATTTTACCACTCATGTTGGGATATTATTAAGTATGACTTACTACTATGATTTGCGATTTTTTTGCAGGAAATCAAATCCCAAAGGCCATCACTCATACCTGTCTAATTTTAATCCCTAAAGTGGATCATCCTCAGGCCTTTACTGAATTAAGGCCTATTAGCCTTAGCAATTTCTCTTGCAAGATCAGCTCCAGTTTGATTAACCAGAGACTCAGCCATTTTATGTACAAATTAATCTCTCCTAATCAAACTGGTTTTATTAAGGGAAGATCTATGACTGATAACATTTTATTGACTCAAGAGATGGTCCATAACATATCCAACCCATCCACATTTAACAATGTGGTAATGAAACTAGACATGGCTAAGGCCTATATGAGTCTCTTGGGAATATCTCTGTAAAGTCCTTAGAAAGTTTGGTTTTAATGAGAGATGGATTGATAGTATATGGAGATTAATGTCTAATGTTTTGTATTCTGTTAATATAAATGGTAGTAGACATGGTTTTTTCAACTCCACCAGAGGCTTAAAACAGGGAGACCCTCTATCCCCCTCTCTTTTTCTTATTGGAGCAGAATTACTGACTAAGCTTATGGATTCTCTTAAGCTTTCAGAATTCATCCCATACTCTATTGATAACAATAGCCCTGACATTTTTCATCTATGCTATGCTGACGATACCATCTTATTTTCCTCAGGTGACCCAGTTTCATTGAAGCTTATGATAACAAAATTGGAAGACTATGAAAAGATCTCAGGACAATTGATTAACAGGAACAAATCTGGTTTCTATGTCACATTCAGTGAAGATGATCCCAGGATTGACATTATCAAGCGTATAACTGGTTTCTCACACTGTCAATTTCCTATGCAGTATCTTGGATGCCCCATTTATGTTGGGGCAAAAAAGATTGTATACTTCAATAATCTGGTGGCTAAAATAGCCAAGAGAATGCAAGGATGGCAAGGCAAACTTCTGTCCTATGGAGGAAAGGCTGTCCTCATAAACTCTGTGCTTCATTCCTTATACACATCTTTTAGCGGTTTGTTCGGACCACAAAAACTGCTCTATATCAGATAGAAATGATTATTTCTAACTTCTTTTGGGGCATGGAAGGCAACAGAAACAAAAGACATTGGATTGCATGGGATGATTTGTGCTTCCCAAAAAAGGAGGGAGGAGTTGGTTTCAGATTTCTAACTGATATTTGTAATGCTTTTTCTGCCAAAATGTGGTGGAAATTTAGAACTCAACAGTCTATTCTCAATGATTTCCTAGAAGCTAAATATTGTAAAAAATTCCATCCAATTGCTAGAAAAAGAGCTTCAAATCAATCTCATGCTTGGAGAAAAATGATGGACATTAAAAATAGTGTGGAGTCTTGTATTTTCTGGATTCTTGGCAGGGAAGATATCTCTTTTTGGTGGGATTCTTGGACTAGTCTGGGTCCCTTAGCTTTGATGCACAACAGAAGGACCCCAAAAAGCACGAAGGTGAAGGAGTTCTTTCTAAATGGTAACTGGAACCATGCAAAACTAATGAGAACTGTCCCTCAACAGGTGATCAATACAATCATGAATATTCATATCAATAATTCTAAACATGCTAGTCCTGTTTGGAAGCCTGAACAGACGGGAGAATTCAGCTGCAAATCTGCTTAGCAAATAGTGAGAAAGAAGAAAGCTAATACCCTATCTAGTACCAATATTTGGCATAAGAAGATCCCTTTCAGAATATCTTTCTTTATGATGAGGGCCCTTATTGATAAAGTAGCAACTGATATGGCAATCAAGAGATGTGGTGTAAACCTCTCCTCTAGTTGCAACTGTTGTACTAGTCACAAAGAAGAGACTGCGTATAACCTGTTCAGTGAAAATGATATTGCCAACAAAGTATGGAATTATTTTTGCAACTCCTGCGGCATCAAGATGGTTCAAGGATAGACTAGACACGGAGCCGCAGGCGGTGGCTTCGCGAGCCAAGAATGATTTCCAAAAGGCTATGTTTCAGTGCATCCCAATAGCCATCTGGAAAAACAGATGCTCAGCAAGATTTGACAATTACAAAATGTCATCATGGTTCATAATTCAGCAAGTGATCAAGTTCATTAAATTGATCATCAATTTACAATTTCCAGAACTTCAACTTCCTTCAACATGGCATGATGTTTGTAGCATCATGGATCATCTGAAGCTAGTTATTACCTCTGAGGTTGTTTACTGGCACAAACCAGTTGTCGGATGGATTAAACTCAATGTAAATGGGTGTAGTAAAGGAAATTCGGGCTCTTCAGGAGAAGGTGGTGTTATTAGGGATCACAATGGTATATTTATTTGTGCTTTTGCTGAGTTCTATAGTGAATGCACTAATAATTTAGCAGAGGCCAAAGCAATGCTTAGAGGAATCATTATGTGTCTCAACAAAAATCTTGTTAATGTGATTGTGGAATCTGATTCTATGATTATATTGAACCTGATTAAAAGAGTTAAAAAACTTCCATGGCAACTCAGTCAGGTTATAGAGCAGATTAGGATCTTGAGCAAATATGGTAACTTCAACTTTTGTCATACCTTAAGAGAAGGTAATCATACGGCTGATATCTTAGCAAACTATGGAGTGGAATCCAAAAATACATCTATCTTCGTAATGCTTTTTCCATCCCTTCTATGGTTAGAGCCTCGTTGAAGTTAGAAGTCGATGGACTCTAAATTTGATTCGGAAAAAAAAGAACAAGTATGCCATCAATGATAGTGGATAACCTTTTGTTATTTGTTTCCAGTCTATACACAGCACATAATATTGGTGCTCCAAAGTTCCCAGATTGCTCCAAAGTTCCCAGATTCTTCCTTCCACACCTCTGATCGACATGAATATTTTTGTGTTCATCTCTATTATAGGTTCACTGTAATCAATTATCACTTTGTTCTAGAGACCAAGGTTTATGTCCTCCTCTGTGTAATTATGATTTTTGGTAAATATACAGGTTGGAGTCATGCCTAAACTCCTCCATCATATAGATGGAACCTTAAAAAAAAATAAAAAAAATATAGATGACAAAGATGGTCTACATGAGTAATGAGTTGTCTAGCGGAAGTACTTTCATTTTCGTCTCTTTCTCTTTTTAGAGGCGTCGTTGTATCGCCGGAGATGAAGGATACACCGCCGGTGTTTGGTGACGATGAAGGATACAACGGTGGTTGTTGGTGACAATGACGACTATGTTTTCATAGATCTGGTGGCGTCGGTGTTAGATCTGGACGGAAACGATCCGATACGGCCGAATTTGATCGTAAAATACAAAATACACTAATTTGTTGTTGTATACATACAGTGTATACAGTGTTTTTCACCTGTATTTCGAAGAAGATCTTTTTTGTATACAAATGAATACAGTGAATTTCATGTGTATACAAATGAATACATTGAATTTTATTTCCTGTATTCAGTTCTTTAGTGTATTTGTTAATTTTTTTTTAGTGCAAAATTCAGTGTTTTGGGGTGTATTTTGAAGGATTTTTTTTTTTTTGTATACAACCGATTTTAAATATAATAAAGTGAATACAATGTAAAAGTAGCTACAAATAAATACATTTGAGTGAATACATTGACTTGAATACAACTTAGTTGAATACATCTGACTTGAATACATCAAAATCTGACATGAATACAGCGAAATCTGACTCAGCCGAATTTGGAATACAATCCGATTTTTTAATACAATCTACTGTAGCTCGTGAATACAATCTGCTGTAGTTACGAAATGTAATTAGCTAAAGTGTAGATATGTCATATTTTTAACCCTCAAAATGTGGTCATTTATGAAATTTCCCCTTAAAAATAAGGGCAATTTAGGCCCAATAGGTTGACGGGAGGGGCATTTTAGAGCGCAAAGGTAAGCGGAGGGCATTTTTGTATCAAATTTCATATTTCGAGGGAATTTTAGGCCCTTTTCCGTAAATTGTATAAATGAACTATCTAGTCCATTGAATTATCCTATATTTGCACAATACTAATTTATTGGAAAGCACGTGATTGGTTAGTATTTTTGACAGCTTCTAATATTAATTATTCATTTAGAAGTAACATCTTTGCTTTAGGATAAGACTAGATAGTGATGAGCGCGGGCCTGACATTCCGGCTTAAATATACTTTTATGTGAACAATATCACTTCACAATCCAATAATTTAGAAAGAGATAATTATGAAACTACAATAAGTTAAAAATATGATCGTATAAGAATAGGATGGCAGCAAGCACAAAACAAAAGAAAGCTTAGTAAAATTAATTAACTGATAGCAATTCAACGTTAAATGGGAGCAGCATGCCAAAATATATTTTTCCATCAAGACTAATTTACACAAGAAAATGGTGAAATTTTCTAAGAGTGCCTTTTTGCTGGATACCTGTGCAAAGACCAAAAGGCACAATCTGCTCACAAGTATCTTTCAAGACATGCCCCTATGTATTTTAGTTTTCTCAAAAATGGAGAAAGATGATGCAACTAAGCATATTAGAAGAAGCACGGACAGAAAGCTCAAAAGCAGCGCTTGAAATTGTACCCATTGTCTTCAATCACCTTCTGTATGTCTTGAACCAGAGTTGTAAGTCTCCAGGGAGGTTTCCGCTCTCCCCTTATATATTTAGTTATAAGGAGAGAGCGTGTTCCACTCCAAACCATAGAGAAACAATTTCTGGCATACCAATTCTGACCAAAAAGTTGTAATGTTGCTTGTGCCTTGTCCTAAGTTGATGGGAGTAGGCAAAAATAAATTTTACTTGAGTGTCTCTGATCAAACCTCCTCCTCCACAGTTTTCTTGTCTGCAGCTTCCATCACTATTAATAGTCAGAGTCATCGTGGGTGGTTTGAACCACGATAGTTGTTCTTTGTTGAAAATCAGCTTCAAACATTTAATTAGCTTCAAACATTTGGCATAATTGAACCCACGGACAATGAAGATTTGATATGTGAGCTCTTCTTTAGAATCTTCGCGCATGAAGTCTGTTAGGCTTTTTCAAAATACCCCAATGATTTGTGTTTTGACATAACTGAAAGGATCCTCCAGCACAAAACATTTGGTGAACAGGTGCCTGTACCATACTCCAGTCAGAACCAGGAAAATGAGTCTATAAATTAGGACACCAGCGAGATGCAGTATGCTATTGCCACCTTATTATCATACAAAAATCCAGACAGGAGACTTTAGAAGATAGAGCATCTAAAGGATTCCCAAGTACATGAAAATGAAACAATACCAAACTGCTTGAGATCATCACAGCTCACAGGCTATTGGGATGATTACTGTAAATTGAACACTATATCAAACTACTATTAGTGTTGTTGTGGCATACATGGTACCTGCATTGTCAATGGTGTAATTCAATTAAGAGAAAGAAAATACATGTTCAATAGCTACTCCGTGTTTATAGTCAAATAAATACAATCAATTTATTTGAAGCCCTCATGTCTTGGAGCATCTCAGACTCTTCGTTGGGAATGAGGCTCTCATCACTAACTCTAAAACTATATAGCAAGAAAATGTTCCCGTCTTTCCCCCTTACCGCGGAGGTATAAAAGGACAAAGATAATCATGTGAGTAACCAATTACTTTTCTAGAGAATATATGTTCTTGTCTGGAATCATGTTCTTCTTCTTCTTCTCTTTATTTTTGTTCTTTGACAAAACTATGACCTCTGTATTACATAATGTGGCTAATAATATAGTATTTTTTTTTTTTTTGGGGCAGTAATCTACTTTTGGCCCAAGGGTAAGAAACATGTGGCCTCTTTTACATCAAATTACCAAGTATGTAATGATTTTTACAAAAACTAAGGGAGAAAGTGCAATATAAAATAGTCAGTTGAAAGAATCAAAAGAGTGCATTCTGCTATTTCTGTTTATGTCTTCGAAAGAACTAACCAGAAATTCTTGTACAATCTACTACTGCATTGACTAATGGTGTAGAATACATAAGGATAAAGAAAGACTTTTGCATTCACTGAACAATTTCAGCTTGCATTTGGACTGGCAGGTTGTAACTTCCACAAAAATCTATGGGCCCTTGCAATTAAATGCACCAACCTGACCAGAAATGACAATAGCAGGATTCTCTTTAAGCTTCTTGGGGAGTTGGATGTGGTATTCCTCAGAAGAAAAAGAAACAAGGAACTTAAAGGATGATGATCCGTAGTTTTAAACTCCAGTCTTCAAAGTGAAGTCTGATAGACCCTATCAATGGCTAAGATTGTCTCAAATTGGAATAAATTATATATACAAAGTAATTGCACAAAGAGAGGGATTACCTCGCATAGGCATAAATCTCACATTCTTGTGAATTCCTAGTAATCTATAGCTCTAGTTAAGTGGAGCCTGCAGCTTCACGTTGGTGAAATCAACTTGCGATGACTTTCCTTCCTATTTCACTGAAGCTAAGACTTGTTTCACTGAAAATTTTCTGCCAACTGCAACCATCCTAAACACTTATGTTCGGGTGTAAGGGAACTCAAACACTCAAATTGCCAATAACATTGTAATGCTAAAATCATAAGTGGTATAGTTAAAACATATGCTAACTTATGAGTAGTGGGGCAAGGCCTTCTTGCTACTCCTCAGTCACAAAATGTCTAACACTATGTATTTGGTATGTGCAAGACTCGATTCTGTTAGAAAAATATTATTTTTTGGTATCTCAAAATAATGAGGTCGGTCAATTGGTCAATGAATTTTAGTACAAAGATTTATTACTATTTTATTAGCCTTAATGGCAGAATTCATGTCAAATGAATTTGACGTTTTCAAACGCTTTTATTATCTTCAATTTGATCAAATTGTCTTAAAAGTTTTCAAAATGAGTATTTACTCTATGTTATCCGTTGAAGGCATTGAAACAGACAATTGATTCCACATTTCAATTAGCCTTGAATTCCAACCCTTAAATTCAATGGACTTAAATGGCTTTTAGTGGAAGCTTAATACGTGAGGCCATTATCCATTTCGGTTATCATTTGACCTTTGCTTTATGATTAGCTATTAATTTCCTTTGTTTTCATGCATTAATCTCTTTTACCGTTGTAAACATTTTTGAGCTCCCCCAAGTTATTCAACTATATAAATTCTGCCCTTTTCCTTTTGGGAGGAGTGATAAAAAAAAATAAAAAAATTACATCAACATATCTTCCTCTTCCTATTTTTCTTTTGCTGGGTTTTATAATAATGGTTAATCTTTGTTAGATTCTGGCTTCTAGTTTTGTACTAGAAGAGCTTGTTGAATCCTGGGGGATACACCCATACCGGGTGAAATATCCTTAAGGACAATGTCTTAATTGACATGCCTCAAGCTATGAGATTGTCCGAGAATTCCCTATAATGTTCGTGATCAAGTATTTTTCTCAAGCTTAGAAGGAGTTCCTATAAGTGTTAATGATGAAGAAGTCACTCAAGTGTTCGTGATGAAGAGAAGTCCTTACACGTGTTAGTGATGAAGTATTTTCCGTAAGATTTCCAACAGATTCATGGTAATGTGCACATCAGTTAGTTGAGTAAGTCAGAGCACGTATAGTTAAAGCAGCTAGAGAAAATATATAGATAGATAGTAACACCGAAATTACCAAAATACCCACAATTCGTCCCCCAGTTGTACATCCCAACTCCCATTTCTAATATATATATATATTCTAATATATATATATATATTAGAAATGGGAGTTGGGATGTACAACTCGGGGACAGACATATATATATATATATATATATATATATATATATATATATATATTAGAAAAATCTGACTGACCACGTGACTTGGATTAATCTATAATGTAATCTTGGAAAATTAAAGGAAATAAGTTATTATTATTTCACGTATGAAAGGGCTTCTAACTTGCATTATTTTTTATTATAGAAAACGACAGTGGTTTATACAAACACCGCTCAAAAAAATAAAAAAGTGATTATGTATTTTTTAGTTAATTTTTTATTCTTTTTATTTTTTAGTTAATTTTTTATTCTATTTTTATCACAAAACCATTCCATTTAGACTTAAGTTAACTAAAAAGTACATTTCACTTCAAAATAAAGAAATAAACACAATTTCGTAAACCACGAGGGAGACCAAGAATTGAATGAAAATTATAAAATCTAAGAGCTTGATATGATCCATGGCTTCAAATTGCTACAAAGAAATCTAAATAAGGAGATAAAACCATAAAGAAGGCCAGTGCTACGAAGATAAATTTAAGGGAACGTCCCTGAAAATAACTAGCTATTTTAGAGTGTATGCCATATTTTCGGACAAAATATAAAAATTTGTGTGAAATTTAATTTTAGTTAACTTGAACAAAGTTTGATGACTTTGATGTGACAAAACATTAAAAAAAAAAAAAAAAAAACTTTTGTTGATTTTTAAATTTTGAATGACGTTTATGCGATAAAAAATTGAAAAATGACTTTTATGTGATAAACTTTAAACTTGGATAACTTTTATGTGATTAAAAAAAATAGAAAAGTAATTTTGGTGTGATAAACTTTAAAGTTGAGTGACTTTTATGCAACAAAAGAATAGAAAGGTAATTGCATAGCCTATCGGAGAACCTTACGATTAAATCAAGCTTGCAGTTTTTAGAAACTTTTCTTTTGCACAGGTCCATTGCTTAAAAACGATATATATAGAGTTTTTCAAAAGGACGTTTGAAGATTTGAGAAGGAGAATTTCCATGTTATTTTAGGGATTTAGTTTTGTCAATTCATCCTCCACGTAGGTTCGCTACTTTATGGCTAACTCACACAGAAGTAATAAGATTTTCTTATACCTATTCTATAAATTCCCGTGACTTAAGCTCTTCTGTCAGCCGGGTGCTAGAAAGAAAGTAAGAATCCGTTTGGATGGGCTTATGACTTATGACTCATAAGCATGAGCTATAAGTTAGAATTCCTAACTTATAACGTTTGGCTTATTTTTGTTATTTTGACTTAAAAACACTTTTTTATCTTACCCAAAACCATATAAATGCTTAAAAGTTATTTTGACTTAAAAACACCTAAAATAAGCCAATCAAAATAGGGATCTCGATCTACAAAGATATTTGAATTTCTTAAAACTTAGCTTTTGTACTCCTCTTAGTGTAATTATAACTAAACTAATGGTACATCAAACATCATTTCTATAAGTTGATATAATGCAACGATAACTAGAATGTTATTAAAAGTTGTTTACAATACTTTACTGACGAAAGACGGTAGGTATCCTAGAAAATCAAATTAATTATATCGGGCCTGTGCATTGCACGGACATTCGTTGCTAGTTTATAGTAAAATTCAAAGTTGATTCATTTTTAAAGAAAGACGACCAACGGCTGTGGTTCATTGATAAGTATGTATGTATTCTTAATCTGAAGTTTCTAAGCTAGAGTTTTGAAAATAAATTTACATTTAATTAATACACTACTAAAAAAGAGAATTAGCTATGAATAAATTATTTAGCTAAACAACAAAATTTATTGCTAATCTTATTTAGGGATGAATTATAAGAAAAAAAATTGATAGTTAAGAGCGATTTAGCACGAAGTTCGTAGCCAATTTCATTTTTTTTGATAGTGATAGAGGGAGTGCTTTACTCTTCCAAAGTGAGACCTTCAATTCGAATTAGTTGAGCCTCAGAGTTGGTCTTGGAGACACTGAATGGAAAACTAAAAAAATAATAAAGAGAGAAATTTATTTTTATTTGGAAAAAAAAAAACACTTATAACTAGATTATACATTATGACTATACTTAATTAATTGTCGTTGGACATTTATTAGTAACTTTCAGTTTTAGAAGTATTTGAATTATGAATAATTCACTTCTCGAATCATCAAATATTCTCATTATTAATGGAGTACTAATAAAGGACAAACTTAATATTCATGAAAAATGGAATATAAAATGAAAATTGTAAGGAATCTATTTGGTATGGCTTATTTTAGTTTAGTTTGTGCGTTTGACCAATTCACCTTAAGATCGTCGTAATATCTTTAATTACTTATCATGAAAAATTGACTACTCGTGTAGCGCATTCTATCAAAATTCAAAATTATCATAAACAATTGAATTATTGAAATCAGACAGATGTGAAGTATATATAAGTTTTATCCAAAATATGTTCGATAAAAAAGGATTTATAATGCTTTTTAGTTTTTTTCAGAGGAGAATGATATTCTAACATAATGATAGCAATATTTTAATTAAAGTTAACGTGGCAAGAGATATACCTATGCATTTTGAACGTAAATGAAAAAAAGAGAATTTTTCGAGAATAAAAAAAAGGAAAAAAAAAAAAACGAGCTCTTTAATTACGAAAGTGCTGGCCATACTAAAGTGGGAGTGGGCCCAGATTCGGTTTTGGCGGCATATATTTGGATCACTTAGAACCGTTAATTTGGGCTGGGCCTTATAGTAATTAAATGGGCTTTCTATCTTCGTCGTTTTTTTTTTTTTTTGCACGGATTGGCCTTCTTTTGGGGTGGTCATTAATTTTTGTCCCTCAAATTAGTGGTTTTAATATTTGCGCTTTCAGCTTAACATCCAGAGGTCTTGGGTTCGAACCCAGGCTTAGTAAAAAAAAAATAAAAAAATAAAAAAAATCGTAAGGCATAAGTTGGGATTTAAGGCGAGAAGTTGAGATTTATGACGCATAACTTGGACTGACTTATGCCTAAAAATTTGAAGTTTTGCCTTAAGACAAACTTCTACCTTAAAACCTAACTTTGCCCAAAGTTAGGCCTTAAGGTAAAAGGTTTACAAAATTCGGTAATATATATATATATATATTTGCCTTAAGGCGAAGATTTGAAACCCTACGCTTATGCCTGCGAATCGACTTATGCCTTGATTTTTTTTTTTTTTTTAATTTTTGGTGACGGGGTTCGAATCGGGTTTCAGGTATATTTAGCGAAGGGCAAAAATTAAAGACCATTGATTTGAGGGGTAAAAATTAAAGACCACCCCAAAATAGTGCAAGTGTTTCGGAGTGCTGCGGAACCTTGGCGAGTGCCCAGCCTTAACGATTTGCATAGAAATCAGGCCGAAATCGCTTTTAAGGTAGTGGCTTGCCACGACGCAGCGTTCATCTGATAGGTTGATTCTATCATTTTGTTCATTTTACTGATTAATCCTGTTAATATTTCCAACAAGAACCTCCGCTCAATAAAAAAAAAAAAAAAAATAGCAAGGCAAGGCTTTGCGAAAATTTTGCCTTAAGGCAGAGTAGAAGTTTGTCTTGCGAAATTTTACAATTCAGAATTTTCTTTTTGTACTCTGATGAAATTCTACAAAAGTGCCTAATTTTGTTACGAAATCTTTGTATTGCGATTTTTTTTACTCTGATGGGCTTTTTATTTAGTTGGATCGAGTTTAATGGAGCTGGTTAATAAATGAAATCAGGATATTTTGAGACTTTCCGTTAAGACAGGGATATATTTGAAAACTTTAATAATACGAGGGGTATTTATGACCCAAATTTGTAACAGAGGATATTTTTAGCTCTTTTCCCAAAATAGAGGGGCATTTTTGACCCTTTATCATTTTTTTAAAATAAATAAAGACAAAGGATCGAGTCACATCAAAAGAAGGAAAATACCAATACCATCCTTTTGTTTTTCAACCCAAAAAAAAAAATAAAAAATGGGGAAGCAAACAGTGAATTTCTTTTTTCTTGTATAGAAGTGATAAAACATGAATCTCGAGACACATATCCCCTTACAGGCCATTTAAAGACGATAGAATGAGAAAGGGGTGACAAGGACAATATGTGTAACGACCCGTCCGGTCGTTATTTAATATATCGCGAAACCATAACCAATTTAGGTCAAGGATTGTAAATATTGAGCTTCATGATATGTTGTAAGAGTTAAGAGTGGGAAAAATCAATTTCGGAAGAATTGGAAAATGTCGGGCCAAAATGTAAAGGCGGACCGCTATAGTGGTCGGTGGACGGCGTGCGCGATCTTGCTATAGGCGCGAGGACCGCGCGGTCCACACGGAAACGATGTCGAAATTTGATACTCGGTCTATTTTTCTCTCCTTTTTCAACATAAGACTTTCAAAGGAAATTTCCTAGGGTTACTCATGAAAGAAAAATCATGGCCCTCAAAAAAGAAAACCCTTTGAATCCCTTTTTCCCACTTTTCCCTACGAAAGGTTATCGCTCACATATTCGGATAGAGGTTAAGAAGACGAGCAATCCAGGGAGAATCAAATATCTATTCGCCAAAGAGGTAGGTTACGGTTTACTTTAGTTAGACTTTGATTAGCTAATCGTATATACACTTAGAGTTGACGGGAGAATGCATGCTTAGGTCTCCGGATACTGGAGTTTGGAGGGACGTACTTTTAATATGATTAAAATAGGGTATAATTAGGGCTATGATGATAATGATTTAGCTTAATAGGAAGTGATGTTGTCGCTACGGAGATACCTCGTATTAACCTAATACTACCCTACGAGGGGGAAGTGAATTTACGTGTGTATGTCTTATTGTTGAATGTTCATATGGTTATTTCCTTGAAATTAGGAGGTCGTATTAATTAAATTACATGGAGTTGGTTTTTGCATTACGCCCATCAAGGGCTGGGAGTATGATTGATTGTTGTGTAGTTTTGTGCATTGCAACTGTCGTGTTCATGCGGAATTACAGATAACAGGCAAGGCATGAGTATCACATTGTGTTATCCGGCCTTGAGGCCATGGGATCGAGTACTTGGACTACATAAATGTATATGGATTAATGTGGCCCGCGTCCGAGGTTCTTTCCGGAGCGGAGGTTTGTGCTCGGGTCCGAAGAGTATTCCGGAACGAGTGATACATGGACACCATGAGTCCCCTGCAGGTCATGGCTACTGAGCAAAGACATCAGATAGCGTGTATGTACAGCGTGTCGGGTCTTGTATTACATATGCATTGCACTGCATTCTCATGATTTATTGTTATACATGTGTGTATTACTGTCGCTAACATTGTCCATTAAACCGTGTGTGTGTTGAGAGCCTGGTGGGGGAGGGGTTACACAAGGTAAGCTTAATGTTGGTCGTTAGATAGTGATTTATTTCCCTAGATACATCGTAACATAGTAGTAAGGTGAATAGGTGGACTCTTTAAACAATAAGTGTAAAAGTACAGTATACGACGAATGTGAACACGAGAGTTACTAGGTTGGAATTTAGTAGAATACCTTATGGTTGGGGAATAAAAGAAGCGAGCATGGGGAGTAAAAAAGTGGGGGGGGGGGGGGGGGTATGGTAATGGTCTTTATCTAGAATCTTGAGGTTCATTGACTTATCTGCTTACCCTATTAACTTTATATTGTATTGCGTGAACTAATCTTAGTCGACCTATGATGCTTACCAGTACGTGTGGTGTACTAATCTTGCTACGCCCTTTTTGGGGTGTAGATGTGTTGCAGGTTTTAGCTGAAGTTTCGCCGCAAGGGTCTATCGAATATTCTCCTACAGCTTCACCTATCTCACTATAATATCTAAATGTGTGTGGGGATTTTAAATTCTTATATATCCATTTTTGGGGTTCAAAAATTATCTCTCTAGTAAAGCAGAAAAAGACCCAAAAAAAAAAAAAAAGGAAACAAGTACCAATATATTAGGGTCATTTCAGTGATTTTGAACTTTTTTTACGCCCAAGAATTATGATCGGATGGATAAGATCTCTCTATCGGTTTCAGGTTCGAGTGCTAGGTATTAAAAAAATTTAATAGAGAATGTTTCTACCTTCAACAAACTTTACTTGATGTGAGTTCGAATTAATTAAATTTTAATACGGATGCCAAAAACCCGGATAAGAAATCAACTAAAAATTTCAACCTTCTTTGTTTAAATTTGGGTTTGGATCATTGTGCATGTAGGAGGATTAAACTTACTTTTCAGCATTCAGAGTTTGCGAAAGCATCAACTTCAATAGGACCACAACTTAATTTCTTTTGGTTGTTTGTGAATTTGAATCTTGGGTTGCCAGTAGTTCGTGAGGAACTGATAAGATCGACCTTTTTGGGGGGTTAAATATGACCCCTCATCTATTTATTCGCTTTCTTAGCCGTTGTTATGGTTTATGATGGCATGTTATTGTTAAAATTTGAAGAGTCCCACATCGTTTGGACTTAGGGTTTTATGATTTAGGGGTTCTATAAATAGAACCCCAACTTTGCAAACAAGAGGAGGACTTTTTTGGGAGATATACATATATTCACAAAAAAAAAAGGACTTGATTCTCTAGTTTTGGCAACTTTGCTTTGAAACTGTGATTTTGAGTCCTAAGTTGATAATTTGAGTCTTTTCTTTATTCTGTGGCTGAGTTGTGAGGTGAAAGGGAGATAAAAAAACTTCCAATTCCAAACACTCGACTAGGGCTGCGCATCAAAGAGGTAATCTTCTTTTTAATTTCCCTTTTTCAGTTTAGTCATTTACATTCTAGTTGTTTGTATAATTTGATGTTTGATGTTTGTGGTTGTTTAGGATGTCTTTCGCCTTATAATGTTAGTTTTGTTTTAGCTTAATACTGTTTCACTTAGTTCTATAGTTATTTAGCCTTGTGTGCACCTACTTATTGATTATGTAGGCCTTAGGAGCTCCATGATAAGTTGTTGATTAGGTTATGAATAAGAAATCTCTTAATTTATGAAGACAACGTGTTTTAATAATCAGTATCTTGAAGTCACCTTGTTAAGCTGTAGTCTTTCTTGATTTGAGATGTTGATCTGTGTTGTTCAAAAACTGTTTAGTCATGAGTCTAAAAATTCGTAACTTGATTGTGTTTATTTAATTCTAAATCAATCATGTGTGATAAAGTTCAAGACCTGTTTAATCATGTCCTATTTGCCTTTGTCTCCTGTTAATGAACTGCCAAAGCTTATTAGACATATATGTGTTGGGATTTAGATCACACTAATTAGTTAATATGCTCTGTGATTAAGAAGTGATGACTTGATTCATAATTTGCTTGTCCCTTTTTTTATGGAATAAGTCTGTTTTGGGTAAGAGTCAGCCATGAAAATTATAGTACTTAACTAAGTCTAAGTCACCTGCTGTTGAATGAAGCAATATGCCTTGATTAATCTGTTAAACATCTTAGCTTGTGGATTCTGTTGGCTTTAAATGTAACTAAGTATAACATTGTTTGTAGTGTTGAACCTGAATTAATTTTTAGTTTATGAGCTTGAGAAGTGCATACTCATTTGAGTCTAAAAAGGGAGAAAAGGTTTGGTACTGTCACAGGATGTTAAGTGAAGGTAAGGTTTAGCTAAGTGATTAAAAAGGGGTAGTAGATAAATTTAAATACCTGATGGATTCAAAGTTGTTGGCCATAACATGTTTAAAGTCCATCATCCTTACTTGATTGTTTATCAGTCTGAATCCATAGATTGGAGTCTTTTATCATGTTTAAAAACTAGTCCTGTCTGATGTTTGATTCAACTTAGCTCCTGAATAGCTACTATGTTTTTTTTTTCCTTGTCTGAGTCCAATTTTGTGCTCTTTGTCTGATTCACTCAACAATTTAAGGAAAAATGAATATGCAATACTTTTCAGATTAAGTCCTATTTTTTAAAAAAGGGTTTGAAGACTAATAAAGAACCTTTTTTAAAACTAAAACCATGTTATTCTTCCTTTTGAAACACTGCTTAAGTGTGAGGTATTTAATCTTAGCTTATTTAGTAATTTTTTCTTTGCTTGGCCTTGTGCTTGTTTGCATTCTTCTTTTTTTGTCACAAGAGTTTAAAAAAGGGGCCTTGGATGGAAGTTGATCTATTTGGATTTCAAAATATGCCCTCAGATTCTGGTCTGCTTCTTTGTGTTGAGAATTTTTGTTTAGGCACAAGTGTTCAATTTGTAGTTAGAACTAGTGGATTCAAAAACTGGAACATCTTTGAGTACTGTTAAACCTCTTATTTGGCAATTTTAGGGTAGACTAATTTAAGTAATTAATAACTTGCTATGTGGCATGCTTGATCACTTTGTTTGGCTTAAGTGGTTTCACCTATTCACTAATGAGTGTTTGTCTTTCATAAAATACTGGTCCAAGAACTGTGTTTTGCTAGTTCATTACAAAGATAATTAAATGGATATCTGGGTAGTCCACTTGAGTACATGAAGGTTTACTAAGTGAATATAACGAGTCCACTTTCTCATGTTGACAAGGAAAAATTGATTTTAAAAACTTGACCTTTGTTGGAAATGTACTAGTTCTGGGAATTGCTACTTATTTGATGACCTGTGTGTGACACCTCATAGCTGTTAATTGTTTGTCTTTGGAGATTAATCATTCACCACTTAAATTCGCTTGTATGTTTTATGGTGCTTGTTTGGAGAATGTCACTTTGAATTGGTTAAATATTGATACTATTGGACATATTGGTTCTGTATTCATAACTGTGGTTTATCTTTGCTTTTAACATGACTGAGTAATAGAAATACTTAAACTTTTCATGGCTACTGTTTGAACTTAATAGGATATAAATGATGAATAATATAGCTAAGTTTGTTAACATACATGCCTAGACATATGGATTAGGAGGCTGTTTCGTTGATGCCATTTACACACTTTATTTCCCATAGCATTGTGAGACTAACACATAAGTGGAGAGGCAAAACAACACTTGGGGATGAAGCTCAAACCCTCCCTGGTGTCTACCATGACTGGGTTCCTGGAAACCCCTTGGATCTTGTGTGGCATCAGGAACAAGGGGGTAAGAACTTTCCCGATTGGGCTGTTCTAATCTCTCCATGGGTGTGTAAACCCATGGTATGTTGGCTGATGATGGTGTAGGATCATTAGTTTAGTATTGTCCATTTATTTTTGCTTAAGAGAGTCACCTTATGAACTTATTTGTTTGCTCTTTGGTTCTGGGCTTTGATTTTGTTACTGATTGGCTCACATGAGTTAAAAAGAGTCTTTAATAATTTATTTTCCCTCATCTCTTCTTAATGCATTAAGTTTCTTCCATGTATACTGGGTAATATACCAAAGTATACAGAATATATTCACTCTATACCCTCACAGGTGTATAGGATCGAATATATTCATGTATACTTAAAGTATACCACTTGTATAAGGTTTTAATATTGGTTGTTGCAAGTTTATTTGACTTTGGGCTTGTTCTCTCTCTCTCTCTCTCTCTCTATTTACTGCTGGGCCTCCTCTTATGTGCTAAGTGTAATCTATACTTGGCCCAATGTATTTTAGTTTTGCGGAAGTAGCTCATCCAGGCCTCGAGTTTTTCCTTATTCATATGAGTTGGGCCTGGAGTAGTTTTCTTTTCAAATCATTTCTATTTTCCTAGTTATAGATACCTGCTTGTTGTGTGCCTTTAATGTATTTGAACACCAATTGTCTATACTCTAATTCTAAAATGCTTAAACATTTACTAATCTTTATCCCTTTTGAGTGCTATGTGATTCAACCTGGGCCATTTGGGCCGCCTTTGCATTAAACCAGTTGGGCCAGAGGCCAAACCACTCTTTTGATCGAGTCTGTTGAAGAATTAGAAATGCAAGCTAAATTATTTGAAGGCCCAACTATTGGTGAAAATAGTTTACTGGTGGGCTTGGTAGGCCTACCAGCCTGAATTTCTTCCTTTATTTTTCATATATGTTCATGTATTGTATTTGTAAAAACTCTTGCAAAATATTGGAACCCTATTCATGTGTAGAACCTAGGAAATCAACGTTTAGTGCCTTAGGAAAGTCATCAAACCTTTTCTAAAACTGGGATAACGAACAATTTTTTTTACGTGGTAAATCAAACTTAGATAAATTTTTCAAATTGTTTTAAGTAACACTGTTTGTGGCAAAGAGTCTGAAAAATGGGATTTTTCTATTAAGATCAAGGAAAAGGAGTAATGGCCAAATGTTTTTTCTTCAAAGATGGTAAAGTAGTAAAGCTTGTGGTACATCATTTGTGACTCTAAAAGGAAGCTGTTTGACGTTTTTTTTTTTAAAAAAAAATTAAAATAGTGTTGAAATAAATTCTTGGCAAAACTCAAAGAATTGCTTTTGGTTTGGACGTTTTGAAAAGAATTGGTATGTTTCAAAAACTGGAAATAGGCTGTAACAAAAAAATTCTGATAAGAAAGATAAAGGTTGATTTGGGCCTGGAAGCCTAAAACCAAATGGATTAAAAATAAAGAGAATTACACTTGGACCAAATGGAGGTATGATGGACTTTGGACTGTGGAAATGGTTAGACTTTATGGGCTTCAAAAGATAATTTAGACCTAAAGAGATTTTCTTTTTATACCTACCTATACATATGTATAAATATAGGAGAATACTCCATATTTTCTTTAAAAAATAAAAACCCATAAGAACTAAACTCATCTTATTAGGACTAAAATAGTAGTAACTCTACTCAGGAGAAATCCCGCGTGTGTCCTATTCCGACAATAAAGTGAGTTGAACACTTACGAGGATTTTCAAAACCCAAAAACCCCTTTTCTAAGGGGAATTTTTGCCATATTTTTTCTTGAAATTATGATATGGACATAAATGAAATTTTTGCGGAAAAACAAAACACTTTTAAACAAATGAATACATTAATCACACATTGAAGCTCGTAGGTCAACCGTATTCTACTGATCTTTAATACTAGGGTGCGTAAAACCTTCCCTAGGGAATCACCAGAACCCTTACCTTGAACTTTGGTCCAAAAGCTTTTTACTCATTTTTCGGAAAAATCTTTAAACCAGGTTTTCCTACTTTTCCATAATAAATTAGGAGGTGACTCTAAAAACACTAAAATCTAATTAGAGCACCAATAACCTCGTAGTAACTTTTTTGCCTTACACGCTTAAAAGCGAACTGTAACAAGGTATATTGGAAGGTGGGGAGGGACACAATGAATGTGAAAGCCAATTGTGAAATTTGATTCTCCTACATCTACTAGAGAAGTAATTTTTCTCATTTTAAGGAACTTATTTTTCTAGAGAAAATATTTTTCAAAATTTTTGACTAAACAGACATGCAAAACTGAAAAATATTTCCCTTCAATACTGAACACACCCTTTATTTGTTTTAAACCTCCAAAGTTTTGCTTCTTTAGTGAATATCGAATCTTGTATCCCTTTGTATTTGCTAATTGTCCTTCCAAATTTCCTTCCTCATAAATAATTTATTCGTTAAAAATTATTCAATTATGTGACTAAAAAAACTTTAATAATTATGAAGACTTACCAACAAGACATGATTAACGTGTTGCTAGATTAAATTAATCATGAAATCGAAAAATATTACATAAATTAGGGTATTTTAAAATTAAATTTAATACGTTTCTATCATGAGTTTGGGCTAGGACGTAGCACGGACCACATGCAACTAGTAGTCTTAGGTATAACAATGCATTTCTTACAACATTTCTGCTGGATATTTCCGAGCAATTGTGAAGAAAGTAAAGTTGTTAATAGCTCAAACATTGACGGACGACTATAATAGGAAGATTTATGTCATGGATGCACACAATTATTCGTGTTAACTCATGTATCATGAGAAGTTTCAAAAGATAAATGAACTAGAAAAACTCAGTTAAAGTAGGAACTTGCTTCAAGATTACATATAAGCGTTATGAAAAGATAGATTTAGGGCCTGTTTGGAAAGTCACCTAGGTAATTGTAATTGGGTGTAATTACACAGTTTGGTCTATTTGTTTGATTAAGTAATTACACAGTTAGGTGGAATTGGGTGTAATTGAGAGGGTGTAATTACACTCTCCAATTCTCGGGGTGGAGGTGGCGGTGGGGCGTGGGGGGGGGGAGGGTATGAGAATTGAGTGTAATTACATCCTGTAATTCCAGATTTAAATTTTAGTTTCTTTCTTTTTTTGTTTATTTTAATTTTTTAATTTTTAATTTATTTTTTATTTCTATTATATTAATTTATTTTTTATTTTTACTTTTTAATTATTTTTATTTTTAATTAAATGTGTTACATTTTCATTGAATTTTATTCATTCATGATACAAATAGCAGGAAATATCTGTGAAGCTTATTAATGCTCTTTGAGCCATAACCCCACAATAATATGAACACAATTGACAGCTCAAAATACAAGTGGATGAAGCTGCAAAGAAAGAGTACACCTTGGAAAAATATCTCAGTTGAATTGAATTATTGCGAGTTAATTTCACTCGGTGTCCTATGCAGGCATAGGGGCCCGACTAAATCCAGATTCGTGCCAGGAAGTCTCACATTAAGGATACATCACTCCCTAATACAGGCAACTCAATATCCAAGACTTGAACCTAAAACATCTTGTTAAGGATGAGTACTTACCACTCTACCACAACCATTGTTGGTATCCCTGTCCTTTCCCCAAAGAAAAACGACTCCCGTTGGTGTTTTCGATTTTAATTTTCCACGATGGTTGAAAAAGTCTTCGTCCAACAAATTATTTCTCAGTCTTTTTTATTTTTTATATGACGGTAGTACCTGAGTTAGCTCGTGCCACCTTAATTATTTTATTGTATACTGCTATCAGACTAAGGCAAAAGGAAATTAATATGAAACATCATGTTTCTTCTCTCACTTTATTGACCATTAAACACACCTTTAGATCAAAATATTTCTCGGTCTTCAACCGACTGAATTAATAAAAATAATCTAAACAAAATAGATAAAATGAAACTTGTTACTCAAACAAATTATGAGCTTGTTTATTTGAAATTCTAAAATATGTTAATGGCTAAAATTAAGGTAATATCCAAGCAATTTCTCTGTCAATGACAACGCGTGACGACTCGACTCTACTAATTCATTGTGATCGAAGATAATAACCAATCAAAAGCACTATGATCTATTTTGCACCTCATATTGCGTCCATAATGTGAAAAGAAAAAGTGGGCCTGTAAAATAACAAGAAATGTCATATCTTTTCTCACTTTGGAGATTTATAAAGAATTAAATATTTCTATTTAAATTTCTAACAAGTGTAATTAGAGTTTTCTACATTTGTAGTTTTAAATGCTACAGATCTTTATTACTTCTCTTCTATTTTTATTGAGAAATTCATCGCAATCTTGGAAACTCAAGGATAATGAGTCCGCCCCTCTACTCATCTCCACTTAAATACCAAGCTTAATGATGTGCATTATTTGGGTTATACCGAAAAATTATCTTCTGGTTATCTTTTTTATTTGTTTTAAGATGAAGAATTTAATTTTTTTAATTTTTCGGTTCGGATTCGGATATTTGAATCGAAAAATCAAAAGTACTTATATTGCATGTTTTTCTATTTTTGCAAGAATCTATATATAAACCTTGCACAAAGAAAATGAAATGCATACTGCCCAATCTATACGACAAGCTGAATAGAATTATTGCCCTGAAGTCCAAACACCAACATCCATTTATGTTCTCTGCCAAAAATTTGTCGTCCACATACATTTTTGCCTTCAATTGTTTTTCATTTTTCAGGAAAGTTGAAAAAGTCTTCATCCAACAAGGTATTTCTCAGTCTTAATTCAACACACTTCTCCCAAGAAGTTTATGAGAGTTTGGTTTCAACTGGTCACTAACATCTTTCTGCCAGACTTCTCTCTCACTCTCAGTTTCTGCTTCAAAGATTAAATCAAATAAGTTCTACATTAATATGGGAAAACACTTATTATGAAACTCTTCTGTTGTTAAAATGTTAAGAGTGAAATGAAGGCAAAGATACTCTACCAAATACACGAGCCTTGTCCCCTAGCTTGCTATCCAATTATGAAAAACGTATGTTAATGTAATTTCTTGTAAGCGAGCCTCGTACCCTAGACATTAAGCTTATATCTACTACCATTCAATTAACATTAACTACTAAAATTAAGTAACTTTTGAATTAGAGACATTGATACATGACATCTGCATTTTTCAAAGATCACTTTATTTCTAAGCCTAACGTGATTGCACAACACAACTCCAATTCTGAGATAAAAAAACAGACAATACGCTCTTGTAGCTACTACCTCTCGTGGTCCGAGGTTCGTTCCGGAACGAGTGGTACATGGACATCATGGGTCCCCTGCAGGTCATGACTATTGGGTAATGACACCAATTAGCATGTATGTATACGAGTGGTCAGTGACTGAGTATTGAGAATGTTGTTGGTAGACTTATTTCCGTTGTTTGCTTCCGTTGACTTGAGTTTTGATATCATTGGTTAACTTGATTGTTAATATCATTGGTTGACTTGTTGTTGGGCTACTTGATTATGTGTTGTTGACTGGTCTGTCTATTTTATTGATTTTATGATTCATGCATGATACTAATCTTAGTGGGCCTATGATATCTACCGGTACATAGTGGTTGTACCGATACTACCTTGCTCCATTCTTTTGAGTGCGATTGTGATCCGAGACCTTTCTACCCGACCTCATATTTAGCGGTGAGGCCATTTGCTGACAGATTGAGGGTGAACTTTTATCCATGCCTGTGCCGCCCAAAGATCTTCTCTTTCTAATGTCTATTTCCATTCTAGACATTGATGGTTGTTTATTTCGGACAAAGATACATTCCTTAGATATGTGTTGGATTAGAGTCCTTGTACGGTGACTTTCAGATTTTGGGGTTGTAATAGTTAGGACTTCCGCATTTACGTTATTATTTTATGGCATAACTATTTATTGATTTATCTTGCGTTAACTGTTATGAATTGGTTAAATAAAAATGGACTTGAATGAGTTAATGGTTAGACGTATTGGTTCACCCACTAAGAGTTAGCGTGGGTGCCACTCATGGCAGGTTGGGTCGTGACAGAGTTGGTATCAGAGTTTTAGGTTCATCGATCTCATCGTACAAGGACATGTCTAGTAGAGTCTTGCGGATTGGTACGAAGACGTCTGTACTTATCTTCGAGAGGCTACCGGACACTAGGAAAAATCCTTTTTTTTTTTCTTTCGTGCTACTTGATTCTAATTGGTATCTGAATGATTGAAATTGGTATCTGACTATCTTTCATTCTCCTCGCGCATGGCGAGAACACGTGTGGCGAGCCGACAGGTAGAGGAGCGAGGTAGGGGCGCGACCGACCGGGGGCGAGTCCCGGCCAGGTTGATCCCGTGTCTCCAGTGGTTCCTAATGAGGCCGCGGGAGATGTAACCGCACCAGCTCAGCCAGCGGCAGTGCCAAGAAAAAAAAAAACTCATTGCTTGCTTTTCTCTTTGTTGGTTAACAAAAAAAAAAAGAAATGGGTATATGTATTTTTCTTCTTTTGATGTGACTAATCTTTTGTCTTTTGTTTATCCCAGAAGAAACAGAAGAAGAGATGACAAGACTGAAGATACATAAGAAGATATGAGCATGGAATTGGCCGATATGATATACTCCTCTTGCTATAAGAAAGTATAAAGGCCAAGCATATATAATAAGGTACTTATGTTCACGGTATGTGACACGCTAGAAAATGACACTTTTCTATTTGAAAAATAATAATCTTAACATTTTAATTTTAACGGCATAACTTGTTACTTAGATCTACTTAATAAAATAGTTCAAATTTTTAGAAAAAAAAAGTAAAAAGACACGTGAAATTCTTACCACCATTTAAAAGAATAACTTTGATATTTGTATATATTTAACTTATATATCAAATGTTAATTTCTTTAAATTAAACTCTACACCCAGCCATTTACCTTCACATCATATGAGACGTTGGGAGTAGTAATATGAAGCCGCCTTTTCAAGATCACTTTTCCCTTTCAAATATCCAAATGATTGAAGTTTGAAGATGATGTGCTAAACATGATAAGCCACTAGCCAAAACAGCACCCAAATTGTTGTATTCTAAAAGTTAATTTACGAACGTTTGCTCTTTTGTTATTTACAGTAACTTATTTTTTTTGACGGTAAAGTGGAATTGACTTAAGAAGAATAAGGAAAAGGGAAAAGGACAAAAAAAATAAAAATAAAGGAAGAAGCGGAGATAATTCAAATCCTACAAAAATTTACTCACTATAGGTGTTTACCCCAATCAATAAATAATTTGTATATAAACTTTTTTTTATTAGTCATATTTAATTAATATATTTTTCACTTTATTAAACTTGATGTATTTACGCAACATTGATAAGCATAAGTTTACTATTGAACTCTGGCAATTCGCATATAAGTTACCTCTCAATAAAATTATACTCCATTAACATAAAAGCTGTAGTACCTTTTTCTTCCAGTCCCTAGTCAAGAAATGTTCCTACTGCTTTCTATGAAGATGATTGGTTTTAACAGAATTTATGGATCCAGGATCCTCCTCCTACTCCCTCCCTCTTCTTTTTTTTTTTTTTTTTTTTTTTTTAAAGAAAAATAATAATTGAAATCTCCTTTTTAAAAGCCAACTATATGTATGAAAAAAGTATGACAATTCAAATGTTATACACATTAGTGTTAGTAACCTGTATTCGAAAATATACTTAAACAGAAACAGAAGCAAATTTCAGAAACGAAAATCAGAAGAACAAAGATTCGAAAATATGTGTAGGAATTAAATCGAGCCCATCAAGCACAAAGGTGTCCTTAATGAAATTATTCCCCCTCAATGTACCCGAGGTTGTGGAATATATCCTCCCTGTGATAGAACGATTTACTCACCGTAGTAGCGGTACGCAAACTTTGGTGACAGCGAACCAAAGCGTCGTAAAATCGCATTTAATTTTTATGAAGTGCAGTAAGAAGAAAGATAGAAGAATTTAATTTTTCATCGTGAAAATCGAAGGGATGACTAGATATTTATAACCAACAACAGTGTACTAAGGAAATAGGTGTGTCTTTTTTGGAAAAGCATGTGCCTTTTCAAAAAATATTTTTCCGAAAAAAAGGCAAAGGAAATAAAACTTTCATTTCCATTCACACCAAATACCTAACAATCCCCCACATGAATGGGAATGACTCTATGATATAAAAATGCATGGACAAGTGTGTGATTTACATGTGTAAAGATTAATTGCATTTGGATAAGTAGGTTTCCCTTGAACTTTCCAGGAACATATGTCTGATATACTCAATAATCGTAGATTTGATATCTTTGAACCGTCGAGCTTTTTAGTGGTATACTCTAGACAACCATATGTCACACAATTAACCCTTAACCGTCTATGGTTCTCACGGTTGTGTTCGTTTCAGCCATGAACACCGCCTGGTTTTATGAGTGCATAGAAAATGGGCCTTTACTATCATTCTTCTTGAAGCGGCTTATACTTCACACTCACATAGGTGATTTCTAAACGTGTAATCCTATAGATACACTATCTGGTCATATCTTGCCAAACTTAGAAACCATTAAAAAGCTTAAGCTCTATTAACTCGTTAAAAAGCCTTATTGCTTTATCCTTGTTTCTGAACATTGTCTTCATTATGAGAATAGATTGAGTTATTTGACAATGTCGAACCGTCATTCATAACTTTGTTTGATTTCTTTGAACCTAGCTCTCTTGGGATCTCCACTACTAGGTAGAGTTACCGCCCGATGACTTGTCCTAGGCCTTAAACCCATTCCCCTCGATGATCTTTCAACTGCCTCTCTAGTTAGGCCTTTTGTAAGTGGATCCGACACGTTATCTTTTAACTTTATATAGTCAATTGTGATAACTCCACTAGAGAGTGGTTGTCAAACGGTATTATGTCTCCATCGTAAGTGATGTGATTTTCCGTCATACATAACGCTCTCTGCGCTTCCTATTGTCATTTGCCTATCGCAATGTATGTATATTGGTGCCAATGGTTTGGGCCAGAATGGAATATCTTCTAAGAAATTCCGGAGTCATTCAACTTCTTCACCGATCATGTCTAAAGCTACGAACCTAGACTACATCAGGGAGCGGCGATACAAGTTTGTTCGAACAATTTCCAAGACACTCGCTTCCTCCAATTAACGATAATAACATATCCACTTGTGGATTTTATTTCCTTTGTTGACCCTTGATCCAATTTTTATTATAATGCTAAATAAAGCTTATACAACAGATATATATTGGTGTATCGCCGACTACATTGAAAGTGACATCATGATACTGTGGGATGGTATTGACATCAATAAGGGGCCACAACCTTTTAAAATATATATATATTTCAACCATTCCACTTCTTGTAAGTCTACTTCTTCAAATATCCAACCGATAGCACATTTACCAATGTGAAAATCCAAGCTATTGCCGATTTTTATCATTATCATCAATTATTCTTCGATTTATAAACCAATGAATTTATACATTTAATGAACCGTCTTGTCTTTTCAAAGAATTGTCTTTCAAATAGATACATTTTATCATGAAAAGTCACAAACTTTCAAGTGACATCCGTTCACGAAATTAATGAACATGACCTATAATGAAAGACATATGATCAACCTCATCAAATTAGTAGTTCGATCAACTAGTCTCATAAAGAAAAAGACGAGTTACGTGAATATTTCACTAACTACCACATCAATACCACAAAGGGCATACCATGTCAATATCACCAAGGACATATATCAAGGTTGATATAATAGAATAATGTCAATAAGTTAACATTTTCTGATTCTATCAAACTTTTCCGATTTGTGAAACCGTGAACCGATATCCTTTAAAATTGGTGGCGTAACATATGAAAACACAATCAACAATTTTGGTCCTACTTTACCCTTTTTAGTTTAGGAACTTGCACTTTAGCCAAACACCCCCACATTTTGAAGTATTCCAAGTTAGGTTTTCTTCGTTTCCATTTTTCATATGGAACAAATTGTGTTTTTGTATGGAAAACTCGATTGATTATTCAATTAGCCTTAATAATAGTTTTCCCCCACAAGTTCCGATGTAAACCGGAACTTATCAAGTTATAGAAATACCATTTCAGCCGTTAATAATGTTAGAGTCTTGCGCTATGTGGCTATCAAGTTAGACATTTGACAATATAGTGTTCAACACGTTGCAGTTGTGGCACTGTGTCCCCCTTTCCAAACATATACAATTGTGACTTGATATAAATTATAGGGGAGAACTTGTGATTCAATATTTTTTTCCTTTTTTTTTTTAAAAAAAAAAAGGGTTGTCAAGTCTGGCCCAAATAGTGATGACCCGTATATTATAACTATATAGAAGCATGGGTTTAGACCCATGATTCGTCGTCCTTTGTCCCTTTTAAAAATAAAGGGTGAGTCTCATACTAAATAACACCAAGAATATATATATATATATATATATATATATATATATATATATAAAAGTGTAACCCACCATCTCCAAATTCACAAGTGGACCCCATATTAACAAAATCAAGCAATATAAAAAAAAAAAAAAAGTGAACCCCATATTAAAAAAATAAATAATGTAAAAAAAAGGCGACTTTGTATTCTAAAAAACACTAATATAATAAAATTTTAGATAATGAAAGAAACTACATCCGTTGTATTAATCGTGTTTTGAACGTAGTGTGTCTATATATATATATATATATATATATATATATATATTATAAAAATAAATAAGCAAACTAATAATGTCTAAAAAAAAAGTGCACCCCATAAAGGGTGGGTCCCATACTAAACAACACCCTGCAATATAAAAGATAAAAAAAAAAAAAAAAAAAAAGAAGAATCTATATAGGCGATGGTTTAGACTCATGCTTGCACGTCCGTTGTCCCTTAAAAAAAAAAAAAAAAGGTAGGCCCTATACTAAATGACACCATAAATAAAAAAAAATGCGAACCCACCATCTCCAAAGTCACGGAAAAAAAAAAAATAGGATCCTATATTAATAAAATCAAAGAATATCAAAAAAGTGCGTACTTTGTATTCGTAAAGAACACTAATATAATAAAGTTTTTGTAGACAAGACAAAACTATAATGTTATATTAATCGTATTTTGGAATATAGTGTATATATATATATATATATATATATATATATATATATATATATATATATATATATATATTATATGCATAAAAATAGTGCAAACGAATAATGTCCAAAAAAAAAAAGTGCACTCCATAAAGGGGCCCTATACTAAACAACGCCAAGAATAAAAAATATAAAAATAAAAAAGAAGGAAAAAAAGTTTAACCCACCATCTCCTAAACTCACTAAAAAAAAATAATTCTATATTAATAAAATCAAGCAATATCGAAAAAAAAAAAGTGAACCCCGTATTAAAAAATAATGTAAAAAAAAAAAAGTGTGTACTTTGTATCCGTAGCAAAACACTAATATAATAAAGTTTTAGATACTGAAAGACAAACTACAATATTATATTAATCGTGTTTTAAACATAGTGTGTGTGTGTGTGTGTATATATATATGTGCATAAAAATAGTGCAAACTAATAATGTCCAAAAACAAAAGTGCACCTCATATTAAAAAATCAAACAATATTCATGTAATTTCCAAAGTATCTCATTAAGTCAATAATGATGGATTCATATCACACATGCGTATCAATCCATTAGTGGGGAAAATGAAATCGCTTTTCTTCAAAAAGCGCAAGAGTCAAAACCGTACAATTTTCTTTCTTTTTTTATATTAGCCTGAGATCTAATCTAGATATTAAACTATTGTATTTGCTATTCCGCCATGCCATTTATTTGTTATGTTTACTAAAATAAATATACTTAAAATATTTATATTTTAAAATAAGATAGAATTTAATTACTTTTTATTTTTATTCTCATCTTAGTAAATGTGAAAAGAGATTAATGTCGTAAAAAATATATCAAATGGAGATCAAATAATGAATAAGGTAAATTAGTCAAATTATAATTTAATCATGCTTAAAAAACCATGCAAAACACAACATGACAAGTAAAATGAGCTAAATCGAGAATATTTACCAAAAATTAAAAAATAGTATTTCTTTGTTTAAATAGAAAATCAATTTTTTATTTCTTTGTTTAAATAGAAAATCAAGTTTTACTTTGTTTCGTTTTAAACATGTAAAATTAATTTAATAATTTGAATTAGAATTATCCAAATCAAAATTTGATAAAAAATAATAAGTATTTTACACCTTTAAATTAATCGAATTAAAATCGAAAGTGATCAATGACGCTTAAATATCATGCATTGCTTTATCTCAAAGAGAGGAAAATAGTTTCCTTAAACAAGTCTTCTCTTTTAAAAAAATATAATAAATTTGCCGATTTTGTATTCATAGCAAACACTAATATAATAAAGTTTTAGATTCGAAAACAAATAACCATATATTAATCGTGCTTTGAACATATATATATATATATATATTTATATCTAAACACAACTACATACAACACGCACTATAATCTAAAGTTACGTACTATTTCAAAGACGCGTATTAGCCCGTCTAGTATACATATAAATTTCTCTCTTCACCGGAGAAAACTTAAACAATAATTATCCTCTGTAATCTTTATCCAAACACTACCACGATTCTTTACTAGAAACTGAAAGAAAAATAGGTTTTACCCTTACACATAAATAAAATTCCACTTGTGCTTATCGAACCACCAAGGTTCTTAAAAAGTTGTGTGAAACAATACTTTGGTGCCAAACACCGACTATTCTTCATAACTCTTATAAACAAACAGTTTGGATTAAAAGGAAGACACAAAGTCCTTCTCTACAGAATGTGGTGTTGAGAAAGGTTTTAATTACGAGCGGATGACAAACACCCATTGTATTTAATATATTTAACTAATCACAGTGATAGCATCCTCCCTCACACATCAAGGAGAAATTACGATGTCTTCTTTCGGATGTATGACTTTTCAAGCCAATGAACCCATCACAACAATGGACATATGCACAACACCACATTAACTGGTAGAACCACAACTTAATAATTTATTTCTAATACCACTACTAGTAGTAGTTATACATAGCATTTAAGCCATAAATTCTCAATGTGCCAAGTATTTTAAATACTTCACAAAATACTCAATACCATGTTCTTATCCTCAATACTAGATAACCATTGGTAAGAGGAGAACTAAAAGAATCTCACGATAGTAAATGTCAGTTCTTTTAATTATACCGCTTCAAGTACAGTACATCTCCTAGCGGTGCCACTTTTTGTTGCCAAACAAATGTCTCCCACTTTCACTTTAATTATGCATGTCCACACCAACATATGCAGTATGTTATCTTCCTTTCCGCAATATTGGTTCATAAAGCAAGTACTAGAGGACAACTTCTTTCATTCTAAACCAAATCCACGCCCATATTTATATATATGTATATATATACAATTTTTTTTTCCTTGATCTCAAAAGCAATTTTCAAGCATTAACTCAAGCCTAATTCATGCTTTACCACCTTGAAATTTATCCTCCGTATTTTTCATGCATACCTCTTATGGCACACAAATAAAATGTAATTTGAAATCATCAAAAATAAACATCTACCCTAACATTTAAATGAACTAGATTTCATAAATCATATAGGGTAGAAATTTAAAGAAACGAGCAGCATAATGAAAATACAATTCGATTTTTGTTTCCATCAATCCACTCCATTTTTCCTGCAATGATACTATGCAAGACATTAAACTTGTTAGATAATCACCAAGTATGCAAGATAATCCATTGATTTCTACGCACTTACCACTAGGCAAAAACGATTTTCTTTTCTTTATTCTTTCCAAATTAACAAAGTTTGATTCAAAATTTATTGGAAAGCCACAAATCATTTCTCCATAAATGACTTTACCACATTGCCCATTTTCATTGTCTCTTGTCGTGAACCTGTGCCTTCAATGAACTGCTTCTTCTTCCCAATTTTAATGGAGATCATTCGGTTTTTTGTTAAAAATCATTCATTTCCCACGGTAATGTGTAATAAAACAGAGATTCACATGGAGTTAAAGAAAAGATGTGTCTGTTGAAACTCCAATTAAAATTTTCTCTCTTTGAGTATCATCTCTACTGACCATTCATAACTCAGGAATGTATTGAAAATTTTTTAAGGTCGTAATCTTTTTGTTCTCTTAACCAAAGAATAAAAACGGCGATTTTTTTTTTTTTATCTTCAACTCGAGTAGCCTCTGTCACAACCAGATGAATGTAACTGCTAAGCTTTTATATCTTCAAACCGAATAAACAACAATGGAGAACCAAGAGAAGATTTTATATCTTCAAACAAAACAAAATTACTAAAATCGGTAAAGTTTTTTTTTTTTTTTTTAAATTCTTTAAACTAGTAGTAACTTGGAGTAGAAAATCACAAGGATTTTAGTCTCCAAAATGGTTGTAGAAAATCACAAAAATTTTAATCTCCAAACGTGAAAGTAGATACCATGAAGATTTAATCTCTAAAAAGAGTAACTTTCTTCTCTCCGGAAAAAAAAATAACTTTCTTCTCCAACACCGGAGTATAAAAACCACAAATTTTTTTTTTTTTTTTTTTTTTTAGTCCAAAAGTGTGATACGTAAAAATAATATCATTAAATAAACGGAAAAGGGCCAATATTTCGATCGAACTTTAAAAATACCATTCTGTTCTTCAAGCATACTTGTGCTAATATACTTTACCGTTATACTCATGGGGTCATTTATACCCCTCTACCCAACGGCTGCTCATGCGAAGATCATCCAGTTCTTCAAAATTATTTTTTCAACAATTTTTTTACCCATTAAAATTAACTCAACCTAACCTCGAATTTTTTTTTTTTCCAACAAAACTAATACGGATAATTTTTCTAGCAAAAAAAAAATAAAAATTTCCGTATTAGTTTGGCTGGAAAAAAAAATTCAAGTCGGGTTGGGTTATTTTAGGGGTAAAAAATTATTTGAGGGTAAAATAATTTTGAAGGGCTGGGATGATGCCATGTGGCGGTACCATTAGACACAAGGGTATAATTGATCCTATAGTATAACAGAAGCAGACACTTGGCCCTAAAGATAACGAAGGCTTTGTATTGAACGAACTATTTTTTAAAGTTCGTGGGTAATTTTGGCCCTTTTCCGTTAAATAAAAGACACATGTGAATATCCAGACACCAAATCAGTCTCCCAACAGACATTTTTTTCGAATTTGAAACAAAAACTTTCTTCGCGTCTGTTGCAGCACCAACTAATTTCTTTCCATTCGGTGCCAAATTTCTTTAGCAAATGTTATTAGAGCATCAACGTCTCAAGTCTTTCAAATGAGAAAGCTCAAATGACTTCCTGGTCAATCGCTATTTTTTGTCCCTTCCTACATTACTATTTTGAAATCATAAAAGGGGAAAGCATCAATATTACAGATGCTTATCCATATACTGAAGGGATCTTTCAGATGTTGGTATTGTCCTATTTCATAGACAAAAATTTCCTCTTTCTTGTTTAGTTTCCAATAAACAGAAGAGCGATGAACACAAACTATAAAAATTATAATTTCCTTAAGATTGTTAGTAACCTGTATTCGAAAATATACTTAAACAGAAACAGAAGCAAATTTCAGAAACGAAAATCAGAAGAACAGTATCTGAAAATATGTGTAGGAATTAAATCGAGCCCACTGAATGCACAGTGTGTCCTTAAGGAAATTATTCCCCTCAATGTACCCGAGGCTGTGGAATACATCCTCCCAAGATAGAACGATTTACTCACCATAGTAGTGGTACTGCAAACTTTGGTGACAGCGAACCACTCGAAGGCTGTAAAATCACACAGAATTTTTATGAAGTGCAGAAGAAGAAGATAGAAGAATTCAGAATTTTTCATCAGGAAAATCTGAAGGGATGACTAGATATTTATAACCAACAACAGGTGTCTGTTAAGGAAATAGGTGTGTCTTTCCGAAAGGATGTGCCCTTTTCGGCAAAAAATATTTTTCCAAAAAAAGGCAAAGGAAATAAAACTTTCATTTCCCATTCACACCAAATACCTAACAATTAGTATAGAAATGGTCAATACTCTCCAGGGGGCATAACAAGTGGAAAACTAATAAAAACAGTATTCAATCAGAAACAAGGATAACACCATAGAAACTCAAGAAATACACTAAAAAGGAGATATGCGGGGACATATAATAAGGAATTCGAGGTCCGTTTTATTTATTTATTTATTTATTTATTTATTTATTTATTTATCTGTTGTTATTACTTTACGGGTAAAGGTGCAAATATACCCCTCAACTTTGCGATTTAGAGTAGATATACCTCTCGTTACAAAAATAGTGTATATATACCCCTGCCGTTACACAATGGTGCAAATATACCCCTGTCGTTACAAAATAGTGCAAATACGCCCTTTTCGCTGACGGGATTTAAAAAAGAAAAATCATATAGGTTATTTTTTAATTAAAAAAATGCCACGTGACTTTAAAAAATAAGTCTACCCATTTTTTTTAGTAGAAATACTTTTCTAAAGCCATTTTTTTCCAGCTGGTCAGTCCTTTCGTTTAAATAAATGGGTAGACTTATTTTTTTAAAGTCACGGAGATATTTTTTTAAACAAATCAAACCTGACGCACCAAAAAAAAATACGATGTGGCTTTAGAAAAATATGTTTACTGAAAAAAAATAGGTAGACTTTTTTTTTAAAGTCATATGACATTTTGTTTAATTTAAAAACAACCTAAATGTTTTTTTTTTTAAATTCCGTCAACGAAAAGGGTACGGTATATTTGCACCATTTTGTAATGGCAGTGTCATATATACAATTAATACTTTTATAACGAGGGGTATATTTGCTCTAAATCGCAAAGTTGAGGGGTATATTTGCACCTTTGCCCTTACTTTAATAGATCATATTCTTATATCGCTCGACCTTTTCGTCTTGGAAAATGCTTACACGCATCCAATTAAATAATTTAGATAAGAAGGTGTTGCTCAAATGGTAAGCACCCTCTACCTTCAACTCGAAGGTTGAGGTTCAAGTGACCAAGGGAGCAAAAGGAGAGCTCCTGGAGGAGGGATTATAAAAAAAATTTAATATTCAAAATTACCAAATTAAAGTGAGAATAATTATTATTTAATTGTGATTAAATGATAAAAAAATATTTTCACAATATATGAATAAATTGTTATTGCATATACTTTAAAGGGGATTTTACATAAATGACTATACTTTGGGGGTTTAAAATTTGTCATAGCTAAAGTTTCAATATTTACATGGCATAGCTACTTTTTTTCGCTATATTCATAAAACGGCCTCGCTGTATTCATGAAGACAACGAGTAAAAATGTATTCAAAAATTCTTTTTGCAGTATTCAAGTCAAGTGTATTCAACTCAGCTGTATTCACGTCAAATGTATTCAACTCAGTTTTATTCATTTTGTAGCTACTTTTACTTTGTCTTCAATTGTATTTAAAAATCAGTTGTATTCAAACAACGTAAATGCAAACAATAATTGTATTCAACTTATTGTATTTTAAATTCAATTGTATTCGAATAACATAAATACCGAAAAATAGATTCAAAGAACTAAAATACTGAATACAAAAAAATAGATACACTAAAAAATTAACTAATACACTAAAAAACTGAATACAACAAATAGATACACTAAAAAATACACTAAAAAACTGAATACAAAAAAATAACAAATTGAATACAATCTAAAAAATAACAACATGAGCCGCACTTGTCATCGGAACGTGACCGGAAGAAGCTCAGATCTGAACGATCTCTCAGTCCATTGCGCCGATGGCGGCGGAGAAGTGCAGATCTGGTTGTATACAATCTAACATTGCAGCAAAACATTTCCGTAGCATGAATTTGCAAAATACACACACCTAACTTTCTCCTTTGCATATGAAAACACAAAAAAATAGGAACTTTGAGCTTCTCCTTTGCAAATGAAAACACAAAAAATAGCTACAAAAACATTGAAACCAGATCTGCATTTGAAACCACAAAAGAATTGCATTCAAACCAACGGCGGCAGCAGAGAGCTACAATTAATAGCTACAATTATGTGCACTTTGAAACCAGATCTGCATTTGAAACCACAAAAGAATTGCATTCAAACCAACGGCGGCGGCGGAAAGCTACAATTATGTGCATTGAAACCAGATCTGCAATTGAAACCACAAAAAAATTGTATTCAAACCAACGGCGGCGGAGAGCTATCTGGTTTCAAATTTGTTGTTGTTGTGCCATCTCCAGCGAGGCTGACAGTGATGGTGGTTGACAGCAGTGGGGCGCGGATGACGGAGGAAGTAGAAGGAGACGGGAACGGAGGGAGTAGAATAAAAATAAAGTATTCTACTTTAAATATATATATATGTAGCTATTAATTATATTCAACATATTATTCTTAGCTATATGATGTAATTAATCTAAACTATAGCTACTAAATATAAATATATACTAGTAGTTAGTTATGTCATGTAAATTTCCCTGCTTTAAATTCAATCCATAGTAGACCATGAATTTCTCGTATGTGTTGGTTTCATGAGGTTCTAATGTTTCTAGGGTGATTTGCAGGATCACCCTTCGCTGGGGGTGCTCTTTAATTTTTGTCCCTCAAAATGATGATCTTTAACTTTTGTCTTTCAAGCATAATTTGGGCCTTAAAGGCAGAATTTGCACATGGGCATAATTCTGCCTTGTGATTTTTTTTTTTAATTGAGTTAGGGTTCGAACCCACAATCTCGGGGTATTAGGTCAAGGACAAAACTTAAAGACTACCAATTTGAAGGGAAAAATTAAAGACCACCACAAATGAAGGCAATCCGCGCAAAAAAAAAGATGTTTCTAGCAGTAGGGCTTGGGTTTGGGCCATCGTGCGTTCGCCTAATGGGCTTACCAATTATAACAAGCAATTCCAACTGATTATCATGGTATTTTGGCAGAAAATGGGTCATTTGCACTTTTGGCCCTGTTTTGTGCTGTCTTTAATTTTGTCTCCCAATGCAAAAAAAGTAAAAATTGCAAGACATAAATTCAGATTTTCGCATCATAATATCACACAAGTTATTCCTATTTTTGCACAGCACTTTTAAAGAATTTATGCCCGTCATAAATTCGATTTTGAAGGACAAAAATTAAATACCAGCACATTTGAACTGCAAAAATTAAAGACCAGCCCATTTGAAGGGAAAACCATGCAATTAAATGGCAGAAAATATTAGTACAGTGACAATTCTTTGATATAACTTCTTGTGATAATTACTTGTTCTTTTTCATATTCAGGGTTATTTTACACTGTCATCTTTAAGCTGGTTTTTAAAGTAATTTAATATTGTAAAAATAATTTATACTGTCAGTAACTAATCAGTAGTTCAATTTTAGTTTACGTCATAGTGAGGGTGTTCGACAAAACTTATAAGCTAATCAAATTAGTTTAGAAAGTACTTTTTGATTCATCTAATCATTCAATAAACACCAAAAGTGCTTATAAAGTCAAAATCAACTAAAAGCTATAAGTTGATCGATCTCAAATTTATGAATTTTTTAGTTTAATTATAAGCACTTCTGGTTCGACAAAGACTTTACTATTTCATTTCTAATATCTTTTGTAATATCCAAGATATTCCTCTTAGAACATAATATCTAATTGTCTCTCTGTTCTTAATTTCGTCATTCGGTTTTTATGTAAAAATATTTTTTTACTTTATATCTTTTGTGAATAATATTAAGAATATTTCAGTTATGTTAACAGAAAATTTGCTTATCCAACACCTTTTAACAGGAGTATTTATTTATAAAATTAATTTCAGCACTTGATGATACTTATCATCTACTTTTGATCTTGGACCGGAAAAAAATCTACTTTTCTCTATTATTAGTTGTTATTACCATTACTCGCAATTTACATAGTATTATTACCTGTTTCTGCAACTATAACATATAAGTTGTGAGGAACGAAGCAAAACGTTGAGCTATGCGACTTTAAAATTCAAAGTGGAGATTGCATTAGCGTTCTTCTATATTCTTAGCCTGGTAAAGTTCAGTAGTTTATTATTTTGAAAGGATTTTGGAGTATATTTTTCTCGTAGGTTTAGGAATTACAGTTTGAAATTTCTCGTTTTGTTGCATTAATTTGGACAATCTCTTTGGATATATTCTTGAATTGTATTGTCTAACTTTGGATATGTTTTGTTTGAATTACAAAATTGTTTTCTTTCAGAATTGTTTATTAAGGTCGACAAAACAGCCATTTGATGATATTGATTAGAAACTTCAGATTCAAGTCTAGTAGTATGATAGTATGACAAAAAATGGGCCTTTTATTTAGGTAAAATTTTGTTATTAATGCTGACGTGGCAACACGACTTGGTAATTTTAATGCTATGGCTTGCCAAATAGGAAAACTAGTGGAGCAATAGTTAAGTGATTTTATTGTGACAAAATTTAGTTGATTTTACTGCAAGGATGATAGAAGTAAGATGACCATTCGTGTAATTAACTCTTAAAGGGAATGTGAATTGAAGTCTCTATCCCTTAAACGATGCAATGTCGAAAGCTTATTTCTTTATTTTCATAAAACTATAGAAATCACCACGGGCATATAAAGTGAAGAAACAGAGGCATACATTGCCATTTGCCAGAACATCAACACCAACTTATTAATACAATAACAATTACGCCTCAATCTCAAGCTAGTCGGGGTCGGCTATATGAATCCTCAATATTAATACTAACTTGTAAATAATGTAACTAGTATGTAAACCTGTTCAACTCTCCAGCAACCTCAACAACATCTGTAGAGACGAGAATGAGAATAGAGATTAGATAGGATATTAGAAATGTAAATGGTTTATGTCCTTTCAGACTATCAATGACTTTCCTGAGTTTTTTAATACTTAGGTTAGGTCCTTAGGGAAAAAAAATAAAAAATTGACACACTGTAATCTAATAAACCAAGCAGCCACCATTTTAAAGAAAAAAGGGATCCAAAATGTGTGGACAGTTCTTAAACTATTAGAAAGAAAAAACAGCTACGGAAGTACTGTTGTTCCTGATTCAAAACCAAAAGTTTTAATCAATACCTGGTATGTTGTTACGTCATCCTTAAACCGTGTCTCAACGTCTTTGATGTCTCTTCCTTTGCCTTCTTCGCTTCCTAGCAGCAATTTCTTCAGCAATTTGTTGAGCAATATCTTCAGCGAAGTTCACAAACCATTTTGGTTTTCCAAGTATGAACATGAGGCTTCCCATGAACAATCCAAAAGGAATACCACAACCATACCCTATTTATCCTAGGTCGGGAACCAATCAGACTTATCCGTTACTTTGAACATTATAAACCATAACTCAAAAAAACAAAAAAAAAAAAAAAAAAAAAAAACTCGCACGCGTAAAAGGCCCAACATAGGAATATCCGATCATTCAAAGATATGTGTTCATATATGGACCGACAAGGTCGCCACATCATAACGTATATCATAAAGCCGGCAAGGCTAACAGTAAAGTACCAAAAGCTCAAAATAAGGCCGACAAGGCCACCAATATATTATACCATAATATGACCCGGTGGAACTATAAAACATCTAACTGTACACACACGTCTACGAGCCTCTACATAGATTTCAAATGATTATAAGGACAATACCAAATAGACTGCAGCTCCGAAGTAAGTGGAGTGCTCCTGAGAATCCGCTGATAGAACACCTACGGGTCTGATCCGTCTCCCTGCCTACCTGCGGGCATGAGCGCAGCGTCCACAAGAAGGGACATCAGTACGAATAATGTACTGAGTATGTAAGGCATGAATAACAACATAATAAAGAGATGAAAGGGAACATGGAATAAAGGAGATAACCTGTACATCTGGATGCCTCATAAGGCGGATGCCATGCATGCTTAGCCTTAAAAAAAAAACTTTTTCTTAAATGCATATATATAATATCATCATTATAACATACCCGGCCTTTTCAGAACTCGGTGTGTAACATACCCGGCCCTTTTGGGACTCGGTGTGTAACGTACCCGGCCCTTTCGGACCTCGGTGACTCGGGTGTAACGTACCCGGCCCTTCGGGACTCGGTGTGTAATACCAACTAATCGTTGGTTGCACAATAGGTGTCGTACCCGGCCGACTATAGCGCGGCTCGGTGTGAGAAAATACATACATATATATATAAAGCATGCATGAGAGCCCAATCAAAGCCACAACTATATCGGAGTGACGTAAGGTCGGTAGCCTCCGATTAAATTATGGATCAATCATTATCGTTTATCCCACCTTGAAGGAACAATTATTATAAGGCGAGATCAACAACAATGAATAAAATCGAGACAATCATGAAATAAGCTCAATAATCTCATAATAGCATTAAAATCATAAGCTTTGGACTTTCTAGAATTAAGATCATCATCATCATAGAAAACATCTCATCTTAAGTGTCATAAGAAGTTTTTAAGGATCATGAACTTTTAACTTTTGGAAGTAAGAGAGTTATGGAAACATATATGGAATCATAAGATAGGAATCATGACTTTTGAGCAAAATCATAAGATGAGATCAACATCAACAAACATAATCAAAATCTTGAAACCAGCTCAGTAATCTCATAATGACATTAAAACCATAACTTTAGAATCTCCAAAAATGGGATCATCATAATCCTCGTCATGGTCCTTATAGAAAACATTCATCTTTAGCATCATAAGGATTTTGAGAATCATGAACTGCTAGTATATTTTCAGAAATAAGGTATTATGGAAGGCGCGTATGCGTTCATAGGAAATGAATCATGCCTTTAAAAGGAAGAGGAATAGCCTTAACATACCTGAAAGATAATTTCTCGACTTCCAACTTACTTCCTGTCTTGCAATTCACTTAAGATCATTCGTAGCCTCGTAATCTACATATACGACCATTCATACTATTGTTAGCCTCATCGTCATACGCTCGTCTTAAACCCTTAATTTAAATCCATTTAGAATCTGCCGAAATTCGGGCAGCACCTCCCCTGTTTATATGCCTAGCCCGAAATCATAATATCAACAACCAATCAACAACAACAATACCAACATCATCAACACCATTATCCATACCAATATATTTCCTAAAACATCCCACACGATGTTTTCCAAATTTCTCAACTAACCAACTTGTGATACAACTATTTAATAACTTTATTTCCGTAAAGAAGTTTAAATTAATACCAATAAGGAGAGATTCATACCTTTTCTTTGTTAGAACAATAATATCTCCAATATCCACCTTGAATCCAAGCCAAAATACACCGCAAAACGATACTATAAGCGCGACTACACGTTGCCTGGACCTCGATTAATATTCCGTCACTTGAAATTACTCAAAATCCTCACTTTTGTGAGGTAAATATGCTCTCTTGCTTGGCTGAATTTTCTGGAATATTTGGGAGATTTTATGACCAAAAAAATGGGGTCTTGCCCCTTATATAGGCTGCCAAAGTCGGCAGTACTGTAGCAGCACTGTAGCAGCGCTGTTTCTGCTCTGTCAGCTGAATTTGTAACGTCCATAATTCTCTACTCCGACATCTTATCGATGAGAGATTTATTGCATTGAAAACTAGACTCGACGAACTTCATTTTAGGCTTTTGAAACACCTTAAAACTCCTAATATACTAGGAGATATGCCCTCTAAAGTTGACTAAAAATCTGCCCAACATTTCTCAAATTTTCGTCAAACTTATTTTCTTCAATTTTCTTGATCTTGAAATCTTCCGAAACTCTCCATACATGATATTTATCACTAATCATACTTGATAATGATCATGTTCTTCTGTTTCAAGATTGTCCTTCTCGGTTACGACTTACGAGATCGTAATTCATCCTTTATTCCATTGTTACGTACTTCCCATGGCTTGGACCTTCCAAAACATTATGGGACGTCTCCGATACTCCATTACTACGGTGATGTACGTGGCATTCTCATGCTCTGAAAGTGCGGGTGTAACATTCTCCCCCCTTCAAAAACATTCGTCCTCGAATGTTGAGGTAGAGTTCGCTCCGAGGTAGATATCAATGTTCTTACCTGTATTTTCCAGTATTTACTTTATTTACTTACCGTCTTACTTGCTCATTTAAAACTGAACTTATCGAATTACGCAGTTTATCCTTTTTCTTTTGTGGCCAAAATTTATGCCCGTACTCAAGGTCGTCCCTTTTCTTATTACATGCTGTCTACTAACTCTTCATGCTTTATCGTTCTCATTGTCTCTTCAGCCTTCTTTGTTTACATTCTTATATGCCCTTTCATCCAGTACTTACCACATTCTTTTATCCAATTTTGATCCCATCTTCTTTTTATTCAGAAATTCTTGTCCTATTCGATCTCCACGTATCTTTCTTACGTTTCACAAATGTCCCAGGCCTTTATCTTCTTGTTTACTTATTCTTATTCTTCCTCCCTTAGAGATAACCTCAAGACTAGTCACATTTTAGCATCCTTTGCTTCCTATAGCAGTCGAATTAATCTTTGCGGTACTTTACCTTTTAACTAGTTTAACACCGAAATGTCTCGCTTAATTTCTCTTTCCTTCAATTGGACTTTTGGCACTTGTCTAACTAACGGTAATTCTTGTACTTATATCAAAACATCTCAAATCTCTTTTTTAATGATTCATTTCCTTCAATTTACTCTTAAAGTTTCTGATCCTTAGTTCGACTAATAAATTAGGGGTGAATTCGTAAATTTGTCGAAGAATAACCAAGATTCCTATTCATGCAGCGTTGAATTCGAATCTTTTCATTTTTTTCCTTTGTCCGTAACCTTCATTCATCTCTTTTTCCAATAAGAGCCATCATGTTTCTTGTTCCACGAGGTCTCATTGTCACCGCTTGTTCCAATCGAACGTGATATCCTTTGATCATTTCTTTGGGGTTCTCCTTCTACTTTTAACCTTTGCCCGATTCTCACTTAATAAGTCTTTCCCATAGTTTGACGCAATTATCCGTCATTTTGGTTTATCAATCAAGCGGATCTCTTGATTCTTTAAATGTCCATCTCCTTTATTTATATCCTTGAATTCTTTTCTGCGATCTTATCTTCATCTACTTCCATGACTTCACCTTCCGTCGACTTAGTTCCTCCTATTTCGCAGCCCTATATTTCTCTACTAGTGGACAACTTTCTTATTTGGCTATGAAACTTTTCCTTGCTTGTTTCTCTAATGCTATTTTAGATTATTCCTCTTAGTACTAATCGATTTTACATATATATCATCTCTTGTTAATCTCCTTTTTTTAAGTTCCCTTAGTCGGATTGCTTAATTCCTTGCTTATTATTCTCATAATATTGTCATCATAGTTCCACCAATGGTCAAATATACCCCAATGGATTTATATGCAATAGCATTTCCAATTCGACCCATACAACAATCCTCAGCACCATTCCTTATACACTTGTATACAAAATTTTCTTATCATTGTTGTTATCCCCCATCACAGGATTATACTTACAAGTTACAACATACTAATGCTCATATCCCAAGCTAATCTACTATTCAAAATATCTTCAAATCCATGTTTGAATATTTCCTCCAATTTCCTCTTCTCCAATCTTAACATCATTACGAAATAACTCATAAGCATGAGACTAAAATAAAATCTTACTTAATTACAACTTCCTTTCAATATGAGTGTGCTTCCCTCTTTAAGTCCTTGGCTCTCCTATACCAGCGGCTAATTGAGACTTAACTAGCTTTCATTCTTCTTCAAATATTTATTGTCGTCCCCACACCATTTTACTAGCCATTTCATCAGGACGATTATTTATATGGTCCTATGACATATACTCTTCACGATTTAATATAAACGGTGACTTATAATTTCCCGATGCATGAGATATTTTCTAATCTCGTAAGTCGCTCGTCATGCTATCCATAGGCATATTGTCTTTCTTTCTTTTGACGATCATTGAGGTTCCTATAAACATTCCTCTTTTAAAACTCCCATCTCTTCCAACGCTGCGATTTTTCTTTAGTAATCCCGTCTTTCCCTGATACTTATCCTTGATCACTTGTATGCCTTCTCACTTCTTCTGTTACCTTTTTGGGGTACGTTTGCTGCATATTTAATTGTAACCAAAAATTTCTCTGGTACGAGCGATTCGAATCATAGCCCGGAACACAACGTATTGCATTGACAAAACTTATTTCCTTGATTTTCTAAACCTTTATTATCTTGTCATGCCTCCTTTCTCATGTTTGTCTCATAATATACTTGCATTCAGTCCAATTCCACTTTTCTTTAGCACATCCTTGCTATATTAGTTCATCTTTAATTTTGACTCTTCAAGCCAGTACATTTCCTTCTTCTGTACTTGGGAATATTCTAATTCGTCTAAGAATATTCTCATATACCAGTAACATTTGACCGCTTTGGTAGTCATTCGGCCGACCCTAGCGATCCTTCAACTCCTCTAGTCCATATAATGCTGGAGTTCCTTTCATCGCATGATTTGACTTATTTCTCTTTTGCTAAGCGGATTCTTGTATCAAGTCAAATGTCCACACATATTGGACACAACTCAAACCACTTCCTTCCTTCATGCCTAATAGTCCCCAGGTTAATGAATCAATGGTGACATCGGAATTCGTTAGGCTCCTTATAGAATGCCCGACTATACCATGCTCCTTCAGCCGCAATTTTCCTTCGTAGTTATCCTTTCCCCAGTACCCTTGAGATTCCTCTTAATCTTGATTCCCGATTCCGAGTTGAGTTTATACCATACCAGTAAAAGTCGATACTCTCTCTCATTCATTCTCACGATTCGTCCTTTCCTTAATTTGGCTCATAGTGTCCCATAGTTTCTCTTAACTAATTATTTGTATCATAATCATGCATCATAATCCTTCTAATGTCCAGCCGATTCTCATTCTCATCATGAAATTTTAGTAAAATACGCCCTTTTCTTTCTTCCTTCGTTCATTTCTTATTTCCCTTTACGATACCATAGCTTGTTCGTATGTATGTCTATTCCTCGTATATTTGTCCTGTTTCCTTTATAATCGCATCTCTATTCCAAGTCCACTGTCGTATGCCATCACTGTCTACCTTTGGTCAACCTTACTAATTTATTAAGCTTCCTCTTATCATCACCGATCACATAACTTCCTTTAATTAATTTATAACCGCGCTTTCTCGTACTTCTGTCCTCAAGGTCCTCCTTGGTTTCCTTTACTCGAAAGGGATATTTCTTGTTTACCACTTAATATTATCTACCTGGAAGTCTACAGACCATTCCACTATGAGTACAAACCCATCTTGATCTCGTATGTGTATATATATATATATATATATATATACTTCTAGGGTGAAACTTTCCCGTACTCGTTAACTTCCTCTTCCATAGCAATATCTCTTTGTTATCTTTTACTAACCAATCTAATCTATAAATCGTAATACCGTATTTGAGTTCCTAATGTCAACTCTCTTTATGTTTCCCAATAGGTCTCAATCCTCCGAAATCTCGGATGCAACTCATTCCACTTTCTTTATTTACTAATCATTTTTTTCCTCCAGGGTTTCTCCTTTAAATTAAATTAAGATCATTCTAAAACTTCTCTTTAAAAGCATCTCATAGTTGTCCCTTCAATCATAACTTACAAACGGCTGATGGTCATATTTTCTCTTTACTCTTTCTCTAAGACATGCAAACAATTCAATTTGTAAAAATTTTGAGTAGTTTCCTCTATAATTCTTACTACCTCATTCCCCGCACACAAATTTAAAACACATCCAATGCCCCACAGAGCAATCACAAATACCCATAATATCTTGCTAAAGTTCTCATATCAACGTCTATCCATATTAATAAAACAGGAAACATACCTTTCAAATGAACAACATCAATTCTCAACAATTACCTCATAACGGCATAATCAACTGCTTATCCAGGATCAACACATTTGATGTTAGAATCAAGGATATCATATCCTATGATTTAGCTCTATGGCACGATCTAAGATAAGAAAGAAAGGTCAATGGTTTTAAATGCCTGTGCCTCTTGTTTATAAGTGTGGCGCGCTTCACACCCATAAACAAGACTCTACTGGACACGGCTCGTAGACATTCCCTAGGACGAACTGCTCTGATACCACTTTGTCACACCCCTCCCAGGAGTATGACGGGCTCCGACCCGTAGGTCGGGAACCAACTGACTTATCCGTTACTTTGAACATTATAAACCATAACTAAAAAAAAAAAAAAAAAAAAAAAAAAAAAAAAAAAAAAAACTACACGCAGAAAAGGCCCAACATAGGAATATCCGATCATTCAGCACATGTGTTCATATACGGACCGACAAGGTCGCCACATCATAACGTATATCATAAAGCCGGCAAGGCTAACAGTAAAGTATCAAAAGCTCAAAATAAGGCCGACAAGGCTACCAATATATTATAAAATAATATGACCTGGTGGAACTATAAAACATCTAACTGTACACACACGACTACGAGCCTCTACATAGATTTCAAATGATTATAAGGACAATACCAAATAGACTGGAGCTCCGAAATAAGTGGAGTACTCCTGATAATCCGCTGATAGAACACCTACGGGTCTGATCCGTCTCCCTGCCTACCTGCGGGCATGAGCGCAGCGTCCACAAGAAGGGACGTCAGTACAAATAATGTACTGAGTATGTAAGGCATGAATAACAACATAATATAGATATGAAAGGGAACATGGAATAAAGGAGATAACCTGTACATCTGGATGCCTCATAAGGCGGATGCCATGCATGCTTAGCCTTAAAAAAAACTTTTTCTTACATACATATATATAATATCATCATCATAACGTACCCGGCCTTTTCAGGACTCGGTGTGTAACGTACCCGGCCCTTTCGGGACTCGGTGTGTAACGTACCCGGCCCTTTCGGGACTCGGTGTGTAACGTACCCGCCCTTTCAGGACTCGGTGTGTAATACCGCCCTTTGGGACTCGGTGGTGTAATATATATATATATATATATATATATATATATATATATATATATATATATATATATATATATATATATATATATATATAAAGCATGCATGAGAGCCCAATCAAAGCCATAACTATATCGGAGTGACGTAAGGTCGGTAGCCTCCGATTATATTATGGATCAATCATTATCGTTTATCCCACCTTGAAGGAACAATTATTATAAGATGAGATCAACAACAATGAATAAAATCGAGACAATCATGAAATAAGCTCAATAATCTCATAATAGCATTAAAATCATAAGCTTTGGACTTTCTAGAATTAAGATCATCATCATCATAGAAAACATCTCATCTTAAGTGTCATAAGAAGTTTTTAAGGATCATGAACTTTTAACTTTTGGAAGTAAGAGGGTTATGGAAACATATATGGAATCATGAGATAGGAATCATGCCTTTTGAGCAAAATCATAAGATGAGATCAACATCAACAAGCATAATCAAAATCTTGAAACCATGAACTCTAATCTTATAATGACATTAAAACCATAACTTTAAAATCTCCTAAATGGGATCATCATAATCCTCATCATGGTCCTTATAGAAAACATTCGTCTTTAGCATCATAAGGATTTTGAGAATCATGATCTCGCTAGTATATTTTCGAAATAAGGTATTATGGAAGGCGTATATGCGTTCATAGGAAATGAATCATGTCTTTAAAAGGAAGAGGAATAGCCTTAACATACCTGGAAGATAATTTCTCGACTTCCAACTTACTTCCTGTCTTGCAATTCACTTAAGATCATTCGTAGCCTCGTAATATACATATACGACCATTCATACTATTGTTACCCTCATCGTCATACGCTCGTCTTAAACCCTTAATTTAAATCCATTTAGAATCTGCCGAAATTCGGGCAGCATCTCCCCTGTTTATATGCCTAGTCCGAAATCATAATATCAACAACCAATCAACAACAACAATACCAACATCATCAACACCATTATCCATACCAATATATTTCCTAAAACATCCCATACGATGTTTTCCAAATTTCTCAACTAACCAACTTGTGATACAACTATTTAATAACTTTATTTTCCTAAAGAAGCCGAAATTAATACCAATAAGGAGAGATTCATACCTTTTCTTTGTTAGAACAATAATATCTCCAATATCCACCTTGAATCCAAGCCAAAATACACCGCAAAACGATACTATAAGCGCGACTACACGTTGCCTGGATCTCGATTAATATTCCGTCACTTGAAATTACTCAAAATCCTCACTTTTGTGAGGTAAATATGCTCTCTTGCTTGGCTGAATTTTCTGGAATATTTGGGAGATTTTATGACCAAAAAAATGGGGTCTTGCCCCTTATATAGGCTGCCAAAGTCGGCAGTACTGTAGCAGCACTGTAGCAGCGCTGTTTCTGCTCTGTCAGCTGAATTTGTAACGTCCATAATTCTCTACTCCGATGTCGTATCAATGAGCGGTTTATTGCATTGAAAACTAGACTCGACGAACTTCATTTTAGGCTTTTGAAACACCTTAAAACTCCTAATATACTAGGAGATATGCCCCTTCAAAGTTGACTAAAAATCTGCCCAAAATCTTGCCAACATTTCTCAAATTTTCGTCAAACTTATTTTCTTCAATTTGCTTGATCTCGAAATCTTCCGAAACTCTCCATACATGATATTTATCACTAATCATATTTGATAATGATGATGTTCTTCTGTTTCAAGATTGTCCTTCTCGGTTATGACTTACGAGATCGTAATTCATCCTTTACTCCATTGTTACGTACTTCCCATGGCTTGTACCTTCCAAAACATTATGGGACGTCTCCGATACTCCATTACTACGGTGATGTACGTGACATGCTCATGCTCTGAAAGTGCGGGTGTAACAGCGACAGCTTGCCATGTGAACCCGCTAGCAAAACTTGAATCATCATCATCATCATCATCATCATCATCTTGTTCAAGTGGTGACTCATCTGACACATTATTTGTTCCACATTCCTTTGATAGTGGAAATCCACATAAATCAGGATTTCCACAATACGAATCAATTGGAAATGAATTGAACTGTTTCCCAAGCGAAATGCGCCCAACAAGATGATTGCGTGAAATGTTTAAGACCTCAAGAAATGTTAGACTCGACAATTGACCAGGGATTTCTCCAATGAGTCTGTTCCATGAGAGGTCTAATGCTTCGAGCTCATGCAACTTTGCAATTTCTACAGGAATATAACCACGAAAGTTTTTGTGAGATAGGTTGAGTAACACAAGTGAGTTCAGACTTCCAAGGGAATTTGGAATATCTCCTTCAAACCTATTGCTTGATAAATCAATACTTGTCATTATTGACGTGATTGTCACATCAAACACATTACCTTTTATCACCAAGCTAACATGGTCAAGGTAAAACTTGTGTTCGTTATAACTTGCTTGGCTATAACTTCCTTGAGTAATTGCTGTTTTTTCTTCATCCACATCTATCATACCTCTAAATTTTTGAAAAAATTAGATGGCAAAGTTCCAGCGAACCCATTGAAGGAAAGGTCAAAGATTCGTAACTTAGGAAATGGTAACTCGGACACCAATTCACCAATTGGACCGTGAAAGAGATTTGATTTCGGAATCATAATTTGTAGGTTTGGAAGTTTCTCCAGCCAGATGGGGAACGTGTCATTTATCTTGTTATTCCCCAAATCAAGAGCTTCCAAGTTTGTATAGTTACCAAGGATCGTGGAACTTGTCCCCCCCCCCCCCCCCCCCCCCAATTGATTGCCATATAAATCAAGGTATTTTAACCTTGTTGGTAAGAATCTTGGTATCTCTCCATGAAAATTGTTCATTCGCAAGTCTAAAATAGAAAGGGGGCTACTGGAGTTACCCAAACATCCTGGGATTGAACCACTGAAATTGTTATGAGCCAAATTGAGGATTTGAAGGTGAATCTCGTCACAAATGGACGGAGGCAAAGACCTTTGAAGAGAATTGTTCTCCAAATTAAGGGAGAACAAATCCATTGAGCGCCATACTTGTTTTTCAAAGCCTATAAAAAGAAATTTTACAAAGCAGAGTTTTGTAGCAAAGTAAGCCTATTCGGGTAAAAGTTAGGCCTAAAAACAAATCTGCCTTAAGGCGCGTACTTTTGCCTCAAACCTTTGCCTTAGGGCAGACTTGTAAAAAAAAATTTTACAAGGCAGAGTTTTGTAGCAAAGTAAGCCTATTCGGGTAAAAGTTAGGCCTAAAAACAAATCTGCCTTCAGGCAGACTTTTGCCTCAAACCTTTGCCTTAGGACAGACTTTTGCCTCAAACCTTTGCCTTAAGGCAGATTTTTACCCGAATAGGCCTACTTTGCTACGAAACTCTGCCTTGCGATTTTTTTTTAAAAACTAATTAAGCGGGGTTTTGAACCCAGAACCTTGTGATATTTTTGATCACTTTTTTAAGCGAATGCCAAAAATTAAAGACAAGCAATTTGAGGGGCAAAAATTAAAGACCGCCTTTGAAGGCCAATCTGTGCAAAAAAAAAAAAAAAAAAAAAAAAAAAAAGTATATTTCGCATTGCATTCTCCAGATCGGTCCATTAAGTATTGGACTCCTTTTGCATCCTAATATGGGCCTTGTCCGTATTAGCCTAAACTGTGTTGGAAAAGGATTTCCAAAGATATGGTATAAAATTAGGAAAGTCCTAATTTGATGTTTATTGGGATTACAAGCTTCCACTGTATATAACACTAATTACATCATCACATCCACTCACTAGCTATACCATAACTACATTATAACCAGAGACTCTGAAAAAGGCAAAATTGTAGAAGAAATTTTTCATTCAAAGGGTGAAGAATGACTTCTTGTGACAAAGCAGAAAACCCAATTTTATGCGCGGGGGGTTGTGGTTTCTATGGAAACACAAGTACTCACAACCTTTGTTCTCAATGCTACAAAACTTTCTTGAAAGAAGAAGCCGCCAAGGATGCATTAGCTTTATCTAAAAAGATATCTTCTCTTACTATTAAAACTGGAAAAGATGATTCGACGATATTAAAGTCCAAGACACAAAGGTGCATGGTTTGTAACAAGAGGGTGGGATTAATAGGGTTCAGTTGTAAGTGTTGCGAAATCTATTGCAAGAGTCATAGGTATCCGGAGGAACATGCATGCACTTTCGATTTCAAGTCTATAGGCCGTGCGATTTTGGCTAAGGAAAATCCTCTCTGCAAAGCTGATAAACTTGAGAATAGGATCTAAGTGTTGTTGCTTATCATGTATCAAGTTTTTTATTTGGTTTTTTCAAGTTTATCAAAAAGCACTTAGGTACTGATCTTTCATGCTTATGTTACGTTCTTTTGTTTCCTCTGTTTCCTCCTCGAAGTATACAATGAGAGTACGAGGAATAAAAGTATTAATTTTTTCGTTAAATCGGGCATTGATTATATAATTCTTTTAATAAAAAATAAAATTCTGGTACTTAGAAGCTGCATAGTAAGTGGTGAGTACTATAAATCACAAATTGTTATAATCAAAATAATAGGTGTCAAATATTTGTGGATCGTCACTCTATGACTATATATATGTTGGCAGTTTCTCTATCCATAGGGAGCTGGTAATTCTGACAAGAAAATTATAAAAAATTCAATTGCCACATCAATCCAAGAATTGGACTTGTATTTCGCTTATGTTAAGAGGATTTAAGATTTTAGACCCTATTTATGCCGTGTAAGTACTTCTCGAAGACAGGAATCCGTTATTACTGTATTTATCCCGAAGTTTTGTCAATAATGGATATTGTGTCTAACCCAATCTCAAAAGCTAATTAATGAGGGGAGGAATGCCCAAAACCATATAAAGATACCAAAGACCCTTATGGTACAATTGTGCAATAGAGGTGTACATTCGCTCGTATGGTATGATTTTTAGATGTTTCTATCCTTATTTTTATTATAAAATTTTTTTTTGTAAATGCTATATTAAAATCGTACTTAATAAATTCGGTACATCATTTTTTTCTTTCAATTTTGGTTTATTAGGTTCAATATATAACTTTAGTTTATTCGATTTCGATAGAAAATTGTAATTTTATTGTATCTTTAAGAAGTCAAAAAAGTGTTGGACATAATACTGGAATCTGGAAAGCTATACAAAACAAAATTTCAGTCGAACTGAATGTCGTGATTCAAACTCCACCAATCTTTTATGTTAAGGAAACTTTTTTTTAAAGATAATTCAATATTTTAATTTAATTTCTCATCATCAATAGAAACTTTTCTCCAGGTGCTTCTTCTAGCTCTTTGCGTCTTTCATTAAATCGAGGAACAACAAAACAAATCATTGAACAATACTCCCTCCGTCCCATAATATGTGTCACCTTAGCCAAAAATACGCATATTAAGAAATCAACAATGCAATGTGAAGTTTACTAAATTTTTCCTATATAATAAAAATAAATTACTTTTTCCTCTTGATTAGAGCATGTACAAATAGTAATCCTTTTGACATTAGGAATCTAACAATACCAAGTTCACATGTGGCTTGTCCAATCATCATTTAGATGTTACTTTAACTTGTCATTTTTTGTCTAAGGGTAGAATTGAAAAAAAGCTAGTCAACTTATGTCTTGTTTTCTAAGGTGATACTTATTATGAAATAAATTCTTTTGGCCAAGATGACACTTATTATGGAACAGAGGGGATAATAACTTATACATAGATTCCACCAAGGCCGCTGTTTTGTCTTCGGGTCAAAAAGAACATAACGAATAAAAATAAAAAAAGAAGTTGGTGACGTTGCCTAATAAAAAAAAAAAAGAAGTTGGTGACGTTGCCTAGTATAACGTCATGTGTTGTCATATTTCTCATATTCCGCTCAATAAAATAAAAATTTTAAGTTATAATATATACGGATTGATTCAGAGGGATCCATAATTAAATTTTATAAACTCATGTAATGATCTCAAATTAATATAAAATAAATATTTATAGTATTTAGTTGATTACTCGATATATATACATGATTTATGCAACAACTATTGTGTTCCTGTGAAACATAGGTTGTGCTTTAGCTCCGCCACAATCCACAAGTAATAGTGTAAATATTTGCTTATATTGTCATTAAACATTACTCCCTCCCATCTAAAATAAGTGTGTACTTAGTCTTTAGCACACCTTTTAAGAAAACATTAACTTTTAAAAAAAATTAGGTAGTTTGACAAAACTACCCTAGACTAAATATTACCACCTAGTTAGTATAATTTCTTGATTATAGAAAAATTTACTTATCTAAATAGTGTAAATTTGGAAGAAAATAATTTATTATTTGTTGATTATGTAAGTGGACACTTATTTTGGACCAAAATAAAAAGGCTAAATTGACATTTAGTATGAACCGGAGCGACTAACCTGTTGTCTACAATTTTCATTAGAATATCAATTAATGTTTATCAAGTGATTTATCTGTAATTACGTAATAAGTTATTTCTTTTGTCCCAATTTACACAATGAGCATAATTTCTTTTATGGTCTGTCCTAAAAATATTTTCTTATAAGTTTCTGAATAATAATTGAAATATGTTTTAATCGTGGGCAAGAGTTACAAATTTCGGCTTCTTGAATAAGATTAAGCCGAAGTCAAAAATTAATACCTACTTATTTTTCAAGATAAAAATTATGTGTACACAAAGTTTATATCTAACAATGCATAATCATTTTGATACATATATTTTTCAAATATAAATAAATAAACATATAAAGAAGCTAAGTGAATTCAACATATACTATACAGTGTAATTGTTCAACAAATGCGGTTCAGATGAATCATTTGGCGCCCGTAGTTCCGCCCAAAGCTATAACCAATAAAGCAAATTACATAAAATTTGGCGCATCTCATAAATATATTTGCATATACTTACTATTTGAATAAAATGAAGACCAAATTTAATTAGTGAAAGTCATGAGAAAGTATAAGGAATGCAATATCTACAAGTAAGAAAGCCTGCAAACAAAGATAGAAAATAGTACTACACCGTACTTTATAAATACAAAACAAACAAGGTTCAAGGTACAGAGACACATACAATGTGGACCCGCTTGACCAGGAGCTGACATTTCCAAAAGTCTAGCGCACATGATTCAACGTTGAAGTGGGCCCCAGACTGTCAGCAATTTGATACTCCATGCTTGGGGAATAAGTTATTCCGGGATATAGTTATTCGGGATTAATTATCCCGAATTTGTTATTCCAACCTCAGTGTGGAATAAGAATAACACTATAATTCAGGGATAACTAATTTCGAGATTTATTCCGTAGTTTTATCCCAATCGAATATAGGATAAGGCGGTATTAAATTTTTATCCTATGACTATTTTACTTATACGTAGGGGTGGCAAATGGGTGGGTTTGATTGGATTTGGGTAGGTCGAAAATGGTTTGAACAAAAATGAGTTGGATTTCAACCTGTCAATATTTCATGCGGGTAAAAATATGTATTGGGTGATAAATGGATGAGTTGGTTATGGCTTAGCCTATATTATATAAGTGCAATATTATTTTAAGTGTAATGTTTATAATTTTTCTTTTATGAAATTGAATTAATTTTTTCATATATTTATAATTAAATATTATGAAATAGAAAATTCGGGGGTGGGGGGCATGGTGGGGGAGGTTTGGGGGTGGGGTAAAAAATAATTCTCACTTTTGCTTAAGTTTTAAATTCGTATTAGAAAATTCATTCTATATATACAAATATTTAGTTATAAACCCAATAACAAAAAGAAATGTTAGATTCAATGGCAAATTTAAAACATATATATATATATATGTTTAAAATCATTAGTGCATACAACTTATACATTATTTTTATGTTGTGGAATTGGTCTATGCTGTCAAAAATGACTCGATCACCTTTATGATATAGATTTGCGCGTAAATTAGTAGCTTAAATTTTCCAACTTCAACTTACACACTAATGGTCGGGGCTTTAGGAGCATGTCGAACTACGAACCTTATTGAAGTAGTGCTTAGCACATGACCCTCTGACTCAGGGCTTACGTTTGACCCTTTAGGAGTTTTGTCCGCATTTCTTTTGTTCCATTGTATGATTCGCCGCGTTCATTGTTTTATTTGCTCATCTGCCACATCAGAGAGCATTTTTTTTGTGGAGAAATTGTGAATCAAACTTTTTATTTTGTGTCAGACGGTCATTGACCAAGGTTAAAGTATCTAATCAGAGTGCATGTACACGCGTTAACTTCAGAAAGTGGATCCTACAACATGTGAAAGTGGATTGGAACATTGGCGGAATTCAAGATTTTTGGAGGGATTCAAAATATGAATAAGTACATACACAAAAAAGTCGAAGGGAATTCAACATTTACTATATATACATTAAAAATAATTTTAATTATATATAAACAGTGTAATTTTCTGACGAAATATGAACCCCTTGTGGCCTTCTTGGGTCCACCCCTGAATTGGAGGCACGTTGGGTGCAGCCGTTGCTTCCCTTAACTGCAACCTGGGATCGAATCCAAATATCACCTTTGATTAGTTTTCATGTTTTTAATTTAAATGACTTATACTTGCCATGAAAACATCCGCTTTTGCACCTAAATAACAGGGGCAGCTGAATCGGACATGTGGCCTAAAGTCAAAATTTGGAAGAGGCCACAAATTTGTATAACAAATTTTTTATATTTGTATTTGGAGTTTATTCTTATAATTCTTAAAATGTAAAATGACGAATTATATCTTTACAATCAATTTCATTTTTATTTGACAATGTATTTAAATTCTATAATATCTGTTGAGATATTATTGGTCTTAACCAAGATCATATTGATTTTAGTGTTTAAAAAAATTCAACCAATTAAACTAGTGTTTACAAAAATTTAATAAAATTATTCTATAAGAATTATAAATATTTAAGAAAGAACAAAGACTTCACCTGATTGAATATGTCAATAAGAGTGCTATCTTCTACTTGTAAAATCTCTCTTTTAAAACTTTAAATTCCAATAGTAATTTAGAATCATCAATATCATATAGTAACCATTATGCTTTAAGAAATATTTAGTGATAAGATAATGCCTTTCTAAATATAATTATTTGATTAGCTTGAGCTTGAAAAATGTTAACAATAACAGGGAAAATACATAAAAAAAATGGTACAAAGATTAATTAGATACGCAATGTAACCTTCTGGCGACCTATTACCCCCTAGCCTTATTTTTGAACGTATTTTTATACTTTTTTAATAATAAATACATGGCACAATCAAAATTTGATGCTAAATGTGAACTGCTCTACTCTTTAAGATTTCGTGAAACCACATCAACCGCCAAATCGTTATCTTCTTCTTGTTTTTCTTCATTTCAAGAAATCAATTAACCCATTTTCCTCCATTAACACACACATATTCAATTTCATCATCAATCATAAAAAGCTTATTTTCAAGAAATCAACCAACCCATATTCTTTCTCCATTAACACACACACATTCAACCTATTTTCTTCCTCCATTAACACATACACATTCAATCCATTTTCTTCCTTCATTAACACACACACATGTTGAACCCATTTTCTTCCTCTATTAACACACACACATTCAACCCATTTTCTTTCTTTTCCAATTCATCAAAACCATTATTTGCAAGATTTAACTCATCCTCTTTCTTTTCCAACTCAACACAACCATTGTTTTCAGATTTAACTCATCTTCTTTTGCAAAATGAGGAACCCCATATGGGAATTTTGGTCAGAAACTAATGCCTGGATTTGGATATTGGATTCACTGGAAATTTCAAGATTGGCAAAATCGCATTCTTTTTCCCGAAGTCCCACTCCAACCTCCCGAGGAGTCATCTACTTAAAAGGATCCTCCTCGCACAACCATAACCACTGAGCTCTCTCTTAATTGTTTCAACTGTGTTAATATTTACCTATTAGCGCAGAATTCATACTTGACCTATATACTTGTGTTTTCGCCACTGCTCACGCTACAAGTAACCAGTCCGAAACGATATTATCCATCTCTCAATCGTCATTGAAAGTTTTGTTGGCGTTTATTTTATGATAATGGTACCCCTACCGTTTTCAAATCTTGTTGTCGCTTGTATGTCGAATAGGTAAACACTTTAATTGAGGTGTCTAAATGAAAATTGGTATAAACTTTACGTGGCCGTCTATGTATTTGGCTTATAATTAAAGATATAAACTGCAGAAAGTAGTCAAGTTGGCAGATAATTCAAGATTTTCCTTCTTTTTAAGTCAGTTACTACAGTTGCCACACAAAATCAAACGAGAATATTAACACGGGAGTGTCGTCCACTTTTCTTTTTTCACTTCGGGCCTACCAAAGTATTGAAGGATCTTATTTACCTTTTTAAGCTTCCTGCACTGCTACTCTGCAGACAAGACAGACCAGAAAAAAGTACTAGTACTATTGGTCAGCCAGAAGTCCCTTTATCTCAATGTATTCGTTTTTCTTTTATTTTTAGTAAAGAATGAATCTTTCATAATTTGAAAACTCTTTAATTTTAAATTCTCACATGACATATTTAAGATTATAAGTTTAAAGATCATTTTAATACATTATATATATTTTTAATTTAAAATCACAAGACAAAGTCTTATTTACTTTCTTAAATTCCGTGACCAGTCAAACTAAACAAATAAATACAAAATGCATACAAACAACGACAACAACAACCAGTATAATCCCATAACTGAAGTCCAAAGAGGATAGTATATACGCATACCATACCCCTACTTACCTTGGAGGTAGAGAGGCTATTTAAATACAAAATGCATCTTTACTACAACTGAAATCTCAAAAACAACATAAGAAACAATCGCGGTACGAAGTACACGTACACGAGATATCTGAAAAGATTATTTTTTACCAGTCAAATTGTAGGCGGTCCAACTTCAGCAAGGATCTATACATATTTCTCTGCTTATATTTGCACACGAAGACTAATACTCTGTTCCATCGGATAAAAACCCATGTTCACCCTCCTCCTTAGATAGTTCCAAACTGTTTCTCCAGTCCTCCTTTGAAAATACGGTTCTTCTTCAAATTCTAGCATTATTTTCTTGAAAACACAATGCAACAGTTCACCTCCAGAAAGCAGTAAACAAAGGAAATACATAACCGGGGAAACGGAGTCCGGGAAGAGAACAGTGGCAATGGAAGCCAATGACAGAGAACTAAAGAAAACCATAACATGGTGCACTAGGTCAGAGAATTTCTTATAAACAGGATGGAAAGAAAATCTATGTTTAACTCCATATGTTAAACAGTATACGAGCAAAGAAGTGACAGAAACTCGCATGGTTTTGGGATGGGTCGAAAAAGGATCGGTTTTGTCATTATTACCTTGATATTTTAGCTGAAGAAAGTTGAGGAGAATTGTGAAGAAGAATCCAAGAATAGTGAGGGAACAAGTACTGGTACTTTGTTCCTCGTACATATAGAAAATGTAGGATCGTGTAATCATGAAAGTTTCATTGAACTGACTAGTAAAAGTTGTCCATGCTTGGACGAGAAATAGGACAATTCTTGAATTATTGGCCATTAATTGAATTAGAAAAGATAAGAGCAAATACGGAGTGATTATGAAGGAGAAAAAGAGGCTGAAGAGGATTAAGTCTTAGGTTGTTTAGTTTTCATTCGACTCGTTTATATATCAAACAAATTAGGACGGAAGAAGGTTCACAGAAGGTGCCTATTACCGCGTAGCGCAAAATCATTCACCTACCGCGATAGCTGGTCACTTGGAAGTACCAAAGCACTAAATATCATTTGCAACTAGTAATATTTTAGACGACAAAGTTTATTACATAAGTCCGTTGCTTTTCTTTCTCTTTTGGTGAAATACGTCTCATATTAACTCTAAAAAATTTTTTAGCTTAAAAGTTAATTGGCCAAAGTAGTAGATATTGCCTAAGTCCACGATTTTCCAATCATTCACCAAATGTTGAATTATCGGACCCTCGAACATAAGATAAATTGGCCATTTGAACACCTCTTACATTGCACACGCTCGCGAAGCGTAGACCAAATTTTTTCTTTTTTAAAATTTTTAATCATTAAAAATTAATTTTAACAAAAACTCTATTTTAAAATCTATTTAAATAATTAAAAAAAATTGAAAAACCCAACCCGTCCTCTCGATATTAGCCACTAGCGTCGCCGCTCCACTTCAAAATTTATTTAAACAAATCTCCGACGAAAAACGACTCCATTTTTTTAATTATTTAAATAAATTTGAAGCGGCGGCGGCGGCGGTGGGGGCGGTGGAGGAAGCAGCGGCAGTGGCTGCGGCGAAGTGGGCTATCGGAGAGGATGGGTTGGGTTTTTCAGAATTTTTTAAAATTATTTAAATAGATTTTAAAATTAATTTTTCTTAAAATTAATTTTTTTTTTGTTGACATGGCTTATTTTTATTGGTCTATTTTTCCATGTCGCAAGTGTTTGTACGCATGCTTGGCGGCGCGAGGTGTTCAAATGGCACGGTTTATCTTATGTTCGAGGGTTCGGATGGTCAACGTTTAATTCTAAATGAAAAATCGGGAAATTTTTAACTTTGGCCAAGTTAATTTGATAGAGAAAGTAATATATCAGAGTTTACAGTTACATATATAATTAAATAAATTTAAATTCTTAAAAGTTGGGCAAAGTTACATCTACTAAGATTGTTGCCGGGACAGCTCAAATATTTTGGAAAGAGACCATCAAGAATTAATTTCTCAAATGGTAATCCAAGTCTCAGTAAAGTAATCTTTAAATTTTTATGTCAATATCCCTATAAAATAAAATTAGTCTGAAAGCTCAATCCTTTCATGGTTTAGAGTTGCTTCTTATACCATTTTAAAACCCGTTTTAAAAGCATAATACTCATTAATCCATTTCTTTAAGGGATAATAACAGAAAACGCCCTCCAGGATTCAATAGTCATGAAAGTTTCATTGAACTGACTAGTAAATGCTGTCCATGCATGGAAAAGAAATAGGCCGATTCTTGTGTTATCGGCCATTAATTGAACCAAGAAGGGACTAATTTTATTCAATCCTTTACCCTTTTGGGTTTGGAAAATAGTATTTCACCCTTTGAATGAGAACTGAATTTCCCAAATCTTAAATCAACAACTAAAAACGAGTTGGGTTTTTCGAAATGTCAAAAACTGACCTTCAATTATGATGGATTATTATACGTTTTCTTTTAAATGCAAAGAAAAACTAAAACTATCCGTTAATATTGTAGAGAAATGATTAAATTTTATTTTAGATCTCTTATATTTTCAAATATGAAAATAATAGTACATCATTCATCTTTAGCATGAGCGTATTGACATTTTCAGGTAATATTCAAAATTTTGAGATTATCATATAACCTATACACTATATTAGCATTCAAAGTTGTTACTTTCTATGTTCAAACTAACTACCAGACCTTCAAAAATTTAAGAATGACATGAAAATAGAATAAATGCTTTACTCAAAAGAGATAAGGTGAAATAAATTTTCAATACTAACAACAATACAAGTAACAAAATGGATCAAGACATATATAAAACATGACGCTCTACACAAAAACAAGAAAGAAGAAGAATTATTTAACAGGCTGGTCCAACTCCCAATCTTCTGAATAATCTGGCACTGCAAGCTGCTGCTCTTCATCCTATTGTAGTTAACAGTCAGTTGCAAATCGTGAGGGAAACAAAGATTGAGTAATATTGAGTTTTTCCTATCAAGAATAGGTTCTTTGAATTGTAAGTTGATCAAGATGACAAAGAAAAATTAATTGTTAGGCACTATGATCTTGTGGCAAAATAATTTTTCTGCACAGTTGTCAAAGTCTTCAGAGAGGAAAAGGGTGACACCAAGACCACCAGATTAGCTAATTAAGCGGGTATATAAGATATAGAGTCTTATATTTTAGCCATAAAAATTATTCACTTTTTTCCCGAATTTTTTTTTCACTTTTTTCAGTTTGGCCATATATAAGATACCAAAAACTCAAAAAACTTTGTTTTTCAAAAAAATTTCACTTTTTTCACTTTTTACAACTACATTTCACCAAAAACTACAATTTCAAAAACTATGACCAAACACAACTCCAACTCCAACTCCAACTTCAAAAATTTCAAAATAAGTGAATTTGTTTTTGATATCTATGGCCAAACGCCTACTTAGTCGACGAACTTTTAGTCAATATTGAACAGATTATTGAAGGATGAAGACAAAGAATCACAAGTTAACTGACAACAAGAATAATTAGACTGCTTATCATTTTTAGTAACATCATCACATGTAAAAGAAAGTATGCTTTACACGTTCGCGTTCTTATCTTTACATGTTCATTGGGGATGGCAATACAAAGTGACGTTTGATGGAGCTATAATTTTTTCAAAAGAGATTCAAAGTATAAAAAAATAAACCCGAAGAGAAATCAAAATAACTCAGTATTTACTATATATACAATGTTTAACAAAACTCACAAATTTTAATTTCCTAATGTACGGAAATAAATTCGTAATTACCATAACTAGCAATATCATTCAACGTTAAAAAAATAGCAACAAAAACGTTTCAAAACATATACTACATCTAACAAATTCCAAAAAATTAGGGATTTTGTCTTCTCTTTTCCGCAAACTTAGCTTCCGTTTTCCTCATCTCACACGCCGTCGTTTGTTGCCACTGCTCCACCTAAAAATTGTTGGAGCTTCTCTCCAATAATTTCCTTTTTCGTCGTCATCCCCATCCTAGCTACCGCCAACTCCCTTAGTAGAGTTTCTTTCGGCCTAAATTTTCTTCCATGGCTTTCAAAACTTCTTCTCTCCACGTATATCTTTATGTCATTGTATATCATTGTATGTCATACGTATGCTAATATATCCACTTGACTACACTGATATACATACACACAATATATGGTGATATACACACTTTATATGTCATTATTTGTCATGTGTATGTCATTGTATGAACAGTGTCATATATAGGTCGTACAATAACATATATCAGACGTACACTAGATATACACCAGACATACATTCGTTCCACTTCTAAAGCACCACCACTTGTTCCACCATAACAACACAGAAATCGCTTTTATACACAATGAAGATATAAAAAAGGAGAGTGCTTCCTCGGAGATAGGTCTATCCAGATCTGTTTTGGCGGAGCTATTTTGTTGGAGAAAGATTGTTCGACTGAACTTTCAATGAAGTTTGAAGGCGAGCTATTTTCAAGTGCTTTAGAAGACAAAATACTGATAATTATTTTCTACACTACGAAAGGAGAAAGAAATTGAGAAAAGGATGAACATACTCTTCTTTGCCATACATTAGCTGGAGTTTCGGTGGCGGCCATATGCCATACATTCCCTTGCATACTCTTCCGTGCTTATGTTACGTACTTTTGTTACTTGAAGATATAAAATGAGAGAAAGAGAAAGAAAAGTACTGATTTTTTTCTTCTTAAATTGGGTCATCGATTTTTTAATTCCTTAAAAATAAAAGTTATGTAAGTAGTGCATAATAAGTACCACCAAAACAAAAAAACAAAAAAAAATGTTAATAGGAAATGTCTGAAAAATAAGAAGGAGGACACGAGCGAGAATAAGAGGAAGAATAGGTGCGTGCCAAATATATGTAGACAGTTCCTTTATTCGGTGACGAAGTCAACAATTCTGCAAAAGATTTTAAAAATTGCCCAAGATTAGAATAAGTATTTTTCATTGATAGGATTCAAAATTCCAAAATTTAATACATGTATAAAAATTAGTTTTTGAAGACCCTGTAATATGATTTATTTATTGGGATTAATTTCACATATGGTCACTTAACTATCATTTTTTCCCCCACAAAAGTCACTTAACTGTGAGTATACTAGCACAAAAGTCACTAAACCACTTTATGGTGAATAATCATTTTTTTAAAAAAAAATATCTAATAAATAAAAAATTAACTTAAAAGGTTCAACCTGACCCGAAAAATCTACTCCCTCCATCCCAATTTATGTGGCACCTTTTGGATTTTGAGATTCAAACAAGTGTTTCTTTGACCGTAATCTTTCATGTATCTTTTAAATTTTTTGAATTGTCTATTATCATGACTTATAATATTTTTTACGTAATTTTTCAAATATGTAAATTTTATTTCAAAAAATTTAAAGATTACATGCCCAAATTGACGGTCAAAATTAAACTGTTTTGACTCTTAAAATTCGAACCGTGCCACATAAATTGGTACAGATGGAGTAATAATTAATTTTGAATTGGGTCGGGTTGAACCTTTTTAATTAATTTTTTAAGTATTAGATTTTATTTTTTTATTTTTTAAAAAGAGATTAAAAGATGAGTTATTCACCGTAAAGTGATTTAGCGACACCGGAAAGTCGTTTGGTTACTTTGTGGAAAAAATTAATAGTTAAGTGACCATCTGCGAAATTTATCCTTAATTGTTGATTATTCATTTTGTGTATATACATTGCATTCTCCAGATCGGCCCAGTAACTATTGGATTCCTTTTCCATCCAAGTATGGGCCTTATCCGTATTAGCCTAAACTGTGTTGGAAAAGGATTTCCAGATACAATTAGAATTATTAGGAAAGTCCTAATTTGATATTTATTTGGATTACAAGCTTCTAGGCGGTTTATCGGGCGGATCGGACGGATAATTATACTTAACAGTTTGGTTTATCGATTATCTGCTTTTAAATGTATTAATCCGTTAACCAACCAATAAGATATCGGTTGGTTCGGTATCGGGTTAGCAATTATTGGACGGTGTATCGTCTAAATCTAAGTGAAGATGAAAATTAAAATCACAACGTATAGTCCAACTTTCACATTAAAATCACAGCTCTTCCAATTCTTTATGACAACTGCTTCTGCAAATATAAAACAACGAAACCTTTCAAGTTAAAAGTCATGGTGATGCATACTGTACATGACTGAAGACGAGATATTTGTAGTGAGATGGTGATGACAAGATAGAAGAGGGAGAGAGATAGAGAGTGCAAAACGAATAAATAAATAAATAACTTTCTGAGTTTCACACTGTCAAGTGAGAATATGTCTATGTTGCAAAAAGTAGTAAGATAAATGCAGGGGAAGAGGTTTTGGGGAAATTTCTTATTTACGACTACCATTTTGAGACCATTCTGTCGCATGAAGTAAATGAAGTGTGCAACAACCCTATTCTTGTACCGTATAAAGTTCACTTAAAATCATTCATATAATTCTTATCAGGTTAATGATTTATCCAATAAGGAAATTAAGTAATCCGCCCCCGCACCGATAAACCGTTAATTATAAAATTCTAATTCGTTCATTAACCGTTAATCCGATAACCAATAAGACAATTTGTGGTAAATAACTCGCACTGCATTCTCCAGATCGGCCCACTAAGTATTGGACCCCTTTTCCATCCTAATATGGGCCTTATTTGTATTAGCCTAAACTGTGTTGGAAAAGGATTTCCAAATATATTAAGGGAAAGTTACAGAAATAGCTACCTTTTAATAACTTTTAACTAGTTATAGCTACAAGTTAAAGATTTACAATTCATAGATGCTTTTGGCTGTATTTCAGTTGTATCTTGCATTTTTGAAATACAGTGAAATATAGCGAAATACCGAGAAATATAAAACACGTCAGAGTAAATTTAGGCTCTCTTTTGGAACATATTTTTTTTTAAAAATTCTGAGAGAAAAAATAGGCTATATTTTTTTAACATAATATTCTTTTCCTTTTTAAATAGTAAGTCAAATTAAATCAATCATATTTCACACAAATCACTGAAGAATAAAATCAGGCCCTATTTATGGAACATTTTAAAAAAAAAAATTATGGGATTCAATTTAAAATTTCCCATAAATCATGCAAAACAGTTGTTCTTCCATAAAAGCTTACGAATCTCTCTCAACTTTTATCACAATCAAAACTTTTTGAATTTAAAAACCACTAAAGATCTAAAAACTTCCAAATACAGAAAAATACACACTGAAATATAGTGAAATATGGTTAATTATTTAAGAAATATAAAGTTGTAGTATGCGTATGTACAATGGAATACAATGAAATATATCATAAACTGTTTCATAAATTAGAAATACAAAATGCAGAAATACATTGAAATACAAAAGTCGTGAAAACAAAGTGTAGTAAAAATACAAAAGTCGTGAAAACAAAGAGTAGTAAAAATAGGCTCTATATTTGGAACATTCACTATATTTACACCAAAGAAAAAAAAAAGATAAATACATTGAAACGCAGCGAAATAATATACTGAAATACATTGAAAATTAAATATATTGTTTGTTAATACACTGAAACATACTGAAACATTTTATCAAACACTTGGTGGGCATGAAGTTCTCTGGGAAAAAAGCAACTCTCATCAATGAGATAAAGTTGGACTAGTTAATAAAGCTTATCAATGGTGTTCTCATGGGAAAAAAGCGAGTCATCTCAGATTGCTACAAAAAGGACATTATCCGGAGATAAAGACTTTCAATTGGACTAGTTAATAAAGCTTCACTCCATCGTCCTTCACCGTTGTTAGATCTCTTTTTTTTTTCATTCCGTCGTCGACCATGGCTTCACTCCGTCGTCGACCATGGCTCTTTTTAATAAAGCTTCACTCCGTCGTCGACCATGGCTGCTGCTACTACTGTAGGATTCTTCTGATTTGTAAGAGAAAATGAGATCTAGGGTAGGTGATGGAATAGAGAGAGAAAGAGGGGTAAGGCAGAAAATAAATTTGGTAGGTGAGAGAAAATCAATTTAAAAGACTAGGAGATGGAACGGAGAGAGAAATAGGGGTGAGGAAGAAAATAGATTTGATAGGTGAGAGAAAAATATTTGAAAAACAAATTGTGGATAAGTAGGAGAGAGATACCTTATTTTTAGGGAAATATACTACAGTTACAAAAATAAGTTATAGATGGTATGTCACGCCTCGAACCATGGCCTGGGCGAAACACGACACTCGGTGCCATACTGCATGTGACCGAGCGAACCACATGGCTTGCTGAATCATCATGAGGCATACATGAGCGGAAACATAGCATCAACGTGATGAGCTTTTATAAAACATGAGATGTCATAATAATTTAATGAAATACTTGTTTAAATCATAAATGCGGAAATAACATGAGTTGAGCCAAAGATGGCTAAACTCCTTGCATGTCTAACATAACTAAACTGACTAGTCTAGTTTATGAAATCTCTATCATGAGTCTGACTGGAAAATATACTCACTGGGACAAGGCCCCCAGTAAACCTTAGATGCATAACTAATCATAAAACAAAAATTGACTAAACCCCGAATGAGATGGGGCTCACCAATAAGCTGATACGAATGCTGTCCTACTGAGCAGATGTGTCGTCCTGTATATCAGTACCTGCATCGTGAAATGCAGGCCCCCCGGGCAATAGAAAGGGGACGTCAGCACTTTGAATGTACTGGTATGTAAAGCAACTGAATGAAATAACATGGGACATGAAATAATAATGATAGGAACTGAAACCTGGTCATGAACATATATATATATATATATATATATATATATATATATATATATATATATATATATATATATATATATATATATATATATATATATATATATATATATATACATGGTAAAAATATCATAAGTAGGGAGAGCAATAACTTATAACCGATCCATGGTGCAGTGCTTGCGTCCCGTGGCAAAGAACACTCGATCCTTGTCGGGGAACATGAGATTTAATAAAATATGAAAGGATCCGGTCATTATGAGAGATCGTCCGGGACATGGGTGGAATGATCCTCATCCTACGGTGGCTACGTAGTTTCGTGCTATCATGAAAAGCCTTCCCTGCATAATTAAAACAACTCCAAAAAATTTGAACATGTAAAATAAGTGGCACTTTGCGCCCATGGTTTTCATGAATATAACTTGCTTGTACATGGATATCATGAATTATAGCTTGCTTGCATGAGCTTGTAAAACATGTATAGTATTTTCTTGAAAATAACATAATATATCATAAACTAGCATGCATGAGCCCATGAAATGAGATATATGGGTTTTCATGAATTATGGACGGATTCTCAATAATCATAAAGAAATATTAAGAACTCAATGATGGAATTATAACAATTCATACATAGCATAATCATGGACATGGACCTAGGGTTATCATGAGCATGGTATAGAAACCCTAGTTTTAGTAGAGAATCATGATTTATGGATTATGAGGCGTGGGGAAGAAACAATGATTTTTTCACACGTAGATAGTAACTTTACATACCTTAGTCGCTCCAAAACTTGAATTAAAGACTTAAGCTTTGAAGAAGATTTTCAAAATCTTGAATTCTTGAACTTTGAGATGGGTTTTCTTGAAAACCCTAGTTTAGAAATGATGATTTCTTGTTTAGATTACAAGGATATGTATTAGAATTGACTTGGAATAATTAGATTAGGCTTACCTTGGTGTTCTTGATGATGGAAGAGGGTAGGAGGTCGTTCTAGGGCTTGAAGGAATGAAAAATAATGATTTGAGCGATATGGATAAATATATACGTTTCCGGAAAATTGAATTTTACGCCAGTTAAATATGGCCATATTTTGAAAGATCGACCGTATTTTGAAATACGGTCCGTATTCCGTATGGACGCATTGCGTCTCTTCTTGATAGAAATGGCCATAACTCTTTGCACGGATGTCCGTTTGACCTCATAATATACCGTTGGAAAGGTATTGCAAAGATCTACAACTTTCATCTAGGAAGTTTTCCCAAATTCCAAATAAGTTTTGAAATATGGGCCGTATTTTGAAATACGATCCGTATTTAACAATGTAACATCCAAATGCCAAATACCAGGATGCTTAGAAATCCTTGGTACCAGCTTACGACTTGAAATACGGCCCATATACTGAAATATAGTCACTATTCATGGGCGTAAACCCCCATCTTACAACTGAACAGGGAAATTCCAATTCCCACATACTGATTTTCTAAGTCTAGGATCATGGTCAAAGCTTAGGTTAAAGGTACGGGGTGTTACAATATCTCCCCCTTGGGATCATTCGTCCTCGAATGATGGGTCATGGTTAAGAATATGGCTGGACATGGCTTGAATACATGAACATGAAAGAAACATGACATAAAACATAAGAGCTTGACATGGTTACGTGGGAACATGGTCATGGATCATGAGAACTGAATACGTGATTACATGGAAACATGTACAGGGGAACATAAAATTGAGTAGCTCCTACATGAATGAGAATCATGAAACATTTGTCCTCGATTTATGACTATGGTTAAGAATCGCTACGAACTCTGGAATCTACAAAATTTATGGCAGGACTTCCTTCATAATTCGAACCCTCACGACATTTCTCAAACGCCTGCCAGCTAACTAAAGTACCAACACACAACTCACACGGTATCTTAATACGCATGATGTGACATAACGTGATTACTGAATCTTGAATGTAGCTAACATAAATACTGAGCTGGCTTGAACACACGGATATTGGCTGAATGATTACATGATTACTATACATGGGGTTTGGAAGAAAATCCGTAGGCACGAATGACATGAGTACTGGAAATAGGCACGGACATGACATGATTTCCTGGGCGTGAGACGCATAACGTGGGACATAAATACATGAAGACTGGATGACATGAATACATGAGTGCTAAATTGTCATGTGATACGAATACGTGTAAACATGGATATCATAACATGAGATCTGAATGTCGAAAACATGATTGTTACAACATGAGGGTTGAATACTAAGCGCGGGTAGGATTTGGATACTTAGAGACTTGATCATAGACGTTCGTATGTCACCATGGTGATATGCGATAGGAGTATGACTTAGGCTTTGAATGTAAGCGCAACTCAATGTAAATGTGACAGACTTGAGTCATATAACAAGAATATGATCCTAACATAGGTATTCATAAAGCTCTAGCATAGGCATGACATGAATATGTCGAATCTGAGTAGAATATTCCTGAGATAAGCACCATAGGGAAAAGATATCTATTTGAATATAAAGGAACTCTTGTTTGCTCTGAAACATAGATAGGAATACCTTGGCATACCTTGCTTATTATTGTGAGCGGATCATGAAGGATTGAGAGAAAAGGAATTATAGGTACTAATCACATGAGATATTTCTCTTTAGAGCACAGACATGACATAGTGTATTGGACATGGAGGATGTAACGTGAAACATGCGTACATGGGAACGTGATTCATATGGCATGAAATGTGAATATGTGAATAGCATGACATGGGACATGGGTACATGAAAAACATGGCATTTACTTAAGTACCTGCATACCATGGCGTATGGACTGGAGTTCATGAGGATTGAAGTAAGACTAAATCATAAGTGTGACTTGCATAGAGCACAAGTTGTAGGCTTCACTCTTGAGTCAGAGACATAAGGCATGGATAAAACATTACTTTTAGAATTTAGATATACCGAAAGATTAGGACATGGTTCAACATATCTTACTCTTATCACTGTGAGTAAACGCCCTTGTTATAAATAAGGCTTATGAAAGAATGGATTATAGGCATGAATAATTCGTTCCTCGAGCATCTAAGACATGGGTAGAAAGTCACTTTGAACATAAAAATGGCATAGGTACTTCGGAAAAGATAAGGGCATCCTTTGTGCCAAGCTACGAGATGGTTTAAAACATTAGCCAAAGAAACATAAGCACGAATTACATAGAATCATGGGTAGGACATCCATCTTGGTTCACTTTCATTATCATCTAACAACATCATTATTACGATACCGCTATAAGTGGGATGCATAGCGAAATAGATTTGGGAACGAGTATGTGGTAACATGGATAACATAATCATAGGGGTCAAGATCATCATCAGATTTGAAAAGCACTTAGATGCTAGAACATGGACATGAGTATAAAAGCATGACAAATATGTGAGACCTGAATGCGGTTTTTAACTTTAGACATGAGCACACCTGATGTGCGAAACATGAAAGGACATTCCCTTGCATAGCTTACTATTGTACGAAGTCTTAATTCTTGTATCTTAAACGTGGAGTGTAAAGCTCTAACATGGGCATGATATGGGTACGAAAGGCACGAGTAGAGTACGTCTGGGCATTAGTACTACATAGTACATGAATTACGCTGGAATTGGAACCGTTCTACCCTTAAAACCCCCTATTCGATCTAGAACTTTATCTCATAACATAATTACCTAGTACTTGATCTTAACAGCATGACAAAAATCACATTCTACGCACCTTATCTTGGCTACATGAAACTGTGATCCTCTGACATAATCTCCTTAACACCTATCAACTTACGAAACACATAATATATATCGGCACCTTATCGCACGATCTCCCCCTTAGTTCAAAAGCCGACGTTTAAAGCCCGTGTGGATCTCTCGAGTTAGCGATAAGTGATCATCTAGTGGTTCGCTAATTTTCCTCTAAAATACCGAAGACTCATTTCTTACGCTTACTTAAAGCAAGTCTTACTTCTTGGGAAAAGCTGGATTACTTAAATGAACGGGTTTCTAATGTACATAACTGGCATACTAGCTTTGTCAGTCTTGAGGAAAACTCTTTTTTGATAACTCTTAAAGGCTCTTCTTTTGTAGCTTACTCTCTTACTGCTTAGATGGTTTTCTTCTTTCACTAATTTCTATACCTCAAATTTAACTTAAACCCTTTGGGTTCTAACACGCCTTCGGTGTATTCAGACAGTTACCCACTTAGTAGTGCTAACTTGACTAAGTAACTCAAATCGTACTTGTACTAACTCTGCTAAAAATTTCTAATTCACTGTATCTATTCAAACTTACTTACTATGCTTCTGTTAATCACTTGCTAGCATCATATTCTCTAATTCTTCTCTGAGTACTAAAGTGAAGCATAGGGTTATTTCTAACTTTTCCTCCTTATCTGACTCTATTCTGGGGTTGTATACTATCTTTTCTGAACTATGGACATGGATCACACTTAGGGAAATTTCATCTGTCTCAAACAAGGAATTGGAACAACTAACCCCAAACTCCCTATACACTTTCAAAATTATATCATACTATACACATCAGGGATAAATACTTAATCACATAACCTAAGAGGGAATTGTCATATCTTTTATCTCATAGTAATATCTGCCTCTTATAGTAACTTGCTAACGTCATCTCTCTAGGTCTGATCTGAATAAGCTTAAATAATTTAAAACTAACCCTAAAAAAAAAATTCAATATCGTCTGTTTTCTTATCGCATCAGTCCTTTCCTAGTCATGTGCATAGATCATATGGCAAATATATATATATATATCCTAGAAAAGGTCGAGGCTTTCTAGTATTACAGGTGGTTGGCTCTTAGGCTATTTCCTGCTCAAAACTACCGTGGACAATTTATGCCTGCTGCGGTTAACTTCATAACATCCTACGTCGTGGGGTCTTAAATATGAACCATCACCCTTATACTATAGCTCCATGGTCAAAGAGTCCAAATAAACTTACTCTATAGGGTATATAACCTACGTGTGCTACCATACCGAAATTTGTCTTTCAAATGGTACTAACACCTGATAAACACACCATGCACTATTTGGCAAGTCTTGGGTCTCGAATTTCCTTCTTGCCGCTTACACATTTGATACGTTCAGAATTCGATGGAAAAAGAATGTTACTTACTGCTCTAAGCTTCATGGCACGAGTTAGAATAATTCATGATGACTCTATCTGAAAGCAACACATCGATAATGATTAGATTTACATCTTCCTCATCTATTGAGATGAGGCATATTCGGTAGAACGGGAAACAACACACGAGTCCGAGTGATTTCTGAGAACATAGCTCTATTGCACGATCTAGAGTTGAAAGAAGTGAGACAATCTTAAATGTCTTGGTGGTCAACTATTTATATGTGTGGCGCGCACACACATATAAAAGTGATCCCACTGGACATGGTTTTTATAGACTCCCTAAGATACTTGAACCTAGGCTCTGATACCAAGCTTTGTCACGCCCCGAACCATGGCTCTCCGGGCGAAACACTTGTTCACTCGGTGCCATCTGTGACCGAGCGGACCACATAGCTTGCTGAATCATCATGAGGCATACATGAGCGGAAACATAGCATGAACGTGATGAGCTTTTATAAAACATGAGATGTCATAATAATTTAATGAAATACTTGTTTAAATCATAAATGCGAAATAACATGAGTTGAGCCAAAGATGGCTAAACACCTTGCATGTCTAACATAACTAAACTGACTAGTCTATCTATGAAACCTCTATCATGAGTCTCGACCGGAAAACATACTTGCTGGGACAAGGCCCCAAACATACCTTAGATGCATAACTAATCATAAAACAAAAATTGACTAAACCCCGAATTAGATGGGGCTCACCAATAAGCCGATACGAATCTTTGTCCTGCGAGCGGATGTGTCGTCACGTATATCATTACCTGCCGCATCGTGAAATGCTTCCCCGGCAATAGAAAGGGGACGTCGCACTTTGAATGTATTGGTATGTAAAGCAACGAATGAAATAACATGGGACATGAAATAATAATGATAGGAACTCGGTCATGAACATGAATATATATATATATATATATATATATATATATATATGTGTGTGTGTGTGTGTGTGTGTGTATATATATATATATATGTATATGTGTGTGTGTATATATATGTATATATGTGTGTATATATATATGTATATATGTGTGTGTATATATATATGTATATAACATGGTAAAAATATCATAAGTAGGGAGAGCAATAACTTATAACCGATCCATGGTTTGGTGCTTGCGTTTACGAAAACACTCGATTCTTCCGGGAACATGAGATTTAATAAAATATGAAAGGATCCAATCATTATGAGAGATCGTCCGGGACATGGGTGGAGCGATCCTCATCCTACTATGCTACGTATTTTCAGCTATATCAAGCCTTCCTCACGAAATAATTAAAGCAACTTTCCCAAAAACTTGAACATGTAAAATAAGTGGCACTTGCTGCCCATGGTTTTCATGAATATAATTTGCTTGTACATGGATATCATGAATTATAGCTTGCTTGCATGAACTTGTAAAACATGTATAGTATTTTCTTGAAAATAACATAATATATCATAAACTAGCATGCATGAACCCATGGAATGAGATATATGGGTTTTCATAGATTATGGACGGATTCTCAATAATCATAAAGAAATATTAAGAACTCAATGATGGAATTATAACAATTCATACATAGTATAATCATGGACATAGACCTAGGGTTATCATGAGCATGGTATAGAAACCCTAGTTTTAATAGAGAATCATAATTTATGGATTATGAGGTGTGGGGAAGAAACGATGATGTTCCCACACGTAGATAGTAACTCTACATACCTTAGTCGGTCCAAAACTTGAATTAAAGACTTGAGCTTTGAAGAAGATTTCCAAAATCTTGAATTCTTGAACCTTGAGATGGGTTTTCTTGAAAACCCTAGTTTAGGAATGATGATTTCTTGTTTAGATTACAAGGATATGTATTAGAATTGACTTGGAATAATTAGAGTAGGCTTACCTTGGTGTTCTTGATCATGGAAGAGGGTAAGAGGTCGTTCTAGGGCTTGAAGGAATGAAAAATAATAATTTAAACTGATATGGATGAATATATACTGTTCTGGAAAATTGAATTTTACGTTTAAATATCGAAGTCGTATTTTGAAATACGGTCCGTATTTCGTATGGACTATACTTGCGTCTCTTCAAGAAATGGCCATAACTCTTTGCACAGATGTCCGTTTGACCCCCATAATATACCGTTGGAAAGGTATTTCAAAACTCTACAACTTTTATCAAGGAAGTTTTCCCAAATTCCAAATAAGTTCTGAAATACGGGCCCTATTTTTAAATACGGTCCGTATTTAACAATGTAACATGCAAATGCCAAATTCTAGAATGCTCAGAAATCCTTGGTACCAGTTTACGACTTGAAATACGGCCCGTATATTGAAATACGGTCACTGTTCATGGGCGTAAACCCCCATCTTACAACTGAACAGGGAAATTCCAATTCCCACATTCTCTATCTGATTTTCTAAGTCTAGGATCATGGTCAAAGCTTAGGTTAAAGGTACGGGGTGTTACATGGTAATTTGATAAATAATTAAGCTACCAAATATAATTTAAAAAAAGGTAGTTATTACTAATAAATAAGTCTTAGATGTAGTTATGGGCTGTAAATTTCCCATATATTAATGGGTATAAAATTAGGAAAGTCCTAATTTGATGTTTATTAGGATTACAAGCTTCCACTATATGTAACCCTAAATACAACACTACATGCACTCACTAGCTATAGCATAACTATATTACAACCAAAGACTGGAAAGGGCAAAATATATCATTGAAGAAGTTTTTCATTCGAAGAGAAAAAAATGACTTCTTGTGATAAAGGAGAAAACCCAATTTTTTGCGCAAGCACAAGCACTTACAACCTTTCACTTACAACCTTTGTTCTCAACGCTACAAAAAATTCTTGAAAGAAAAAGCTGCGAAGGATGCATTTGCTTTATCTGAAAAGATATCCTCTTACTATTAAAACTGAAAAAGATAATTCAACTTTAAAGACGAAGATACAAAGGTGCATGAATTTGCAAGAAGAAGGTGGGATTAATAGGGTTCAGTTGTAAGTGTGGTGAAATATATTGCAGGAATCATAGATATCCGGAGGAACATGCACTTTTGATTTCAAGTCTATAGGCCGTGCAATTTTGGCTCAACAAAATCCTCTCTGCAAGGCTGATAAACTTGAGAATAGGATCTAAAAATTGCTGCTTAATATGTACCAAGTTTTTGATTGTTTTTTCCCTCAAGTTTATCAAAAAAGCATTTAGGTATTGATCTTCCTTGCTTATGTTACATACGTTTGTTTCCTCCTCGAAGATATTAAAAAAGAGTACAAGGAATAAAATTACTGTTTATTTTTCCTTAAATCGGACATTCATTATATAGTTCTCTAAAAAATAAAATCCATGCACGTAGAAGATGCATAAGAAGTACTATATTGCAAACTGTTATAATTAAATATTATAAACGTATGAAAAATAGGAAGAACAAGATCAAGACATGGAAAGGTAAAAGCTATCCCGACAAGAAATGTAAAAGAAAAAATCAACATTGATCCAAGAATTAAACTTGTAATTCTCTTACGCTAAGAGAGGATTTAAAATTTTATATATATAAAAATAATTTTTATATACCCTATTTAGACAGCATAACTTTTCGAGGACATGAATTCAATATCGTAGTCTTTATCCCGAAGTGTTGGGGAAATCACAATATATAACCAGTATAATAGTAAAAATATTATTTACTTAGCAAACTAATAGTACTGAAAATATAATATTGCTATAATAGTATTTTAAATAACAGTATTGAAAAACATAAATATTAATACGATAATATATTTAGTAAATACACAAATTAACTTGAGTCATGCTAGGCACTGTCCTAAAAAATTATTTCAGCAATGTGAATATTTTTTCAGAATTAAACAAGCCCTTCTCTAATTTAAAATTAGAGAATACAGGAATCAACAAAATTTAATTAATATTACCGGCAAGTCTTTTAGAAGAAAAATAAGAGACCCTGAGAAGACAAAAAGAGAACCAATTTAGAAGAGAGGGAGAGAACGTGTAGAATTGAAAATGGATAAGAAAACTTGCTAATGTTAAAAGATGCTCTTGAATAACTTTTCTGAAGGATCAATACTTATAGGCATAAAGTTGATTTTGCTCAAGCCATTAAATGCCACCAATGATATGTTTAACTGGTCGTCTAGCAATTTTAGACCTAATATTCTTAAAACATCCTTCCCACAGCCCTATTTTGGTGTTTATAGCTGGCGGTGATGGGTGACTCAGTCATTTAATTGACGGGTAAATTTTTGTATATATACTTATTTAATGTGTGTGAATAGTTTATTCATAGGAATATTATTTGCACCCATGTAAGGTATAAGTTGGTAAATATATTATTTGATGGAGTGGGTAAATTTTAAAGTAGACAAAATGGTTAAGGGAATAAATGAATTAAGGAAGCTACTGTGATAAATAATCAGATTAGGCCCACACAATTTCTCCTTAGTGGCCCATCCGTGGAAGACCTACTACATAGAGTCTAAATTCATTAACTGCTTAGAAAAGAAAAAAGCCTAGGAGTAGTTGAAAATTAAAAGACTGCGCACAAACTCTGCACAACAAGGGAAAACATAACCAATATAAATTATTCAGCCCAATTAGTGACCATGGAATTTCATGACCTAGTATAGTTTAAAAAAATAAATGGTTGATAAGGCTACACGTTTAGATGAAAATTGAGAAAATAGTAGTGGAATGTTGCAATTACATGGGTAGTACGTGTTATGGAGTTATTGTGGAAAGATTCTATTTTAAATTATTTAGAGAGGATTGTTTCATGTAGTAAGTATAACTTTACTATTGTGGAGAAATATTATTTTAAAGTATTTGGGATTGAATTCATTATCTTGCGTTTAGGTTCAAAATTTGAGGAGGGACCAAGGAATGAAAATAATGGATAGTAATTATGAGGTAGGAATGACTAATGATTATGATTTCATGCATAATGGCTTAAGATTCGATAACATAATGTTCTTAAAAGCAATTAGATATTTTGGGATTGGATTCTATGTAATTAAAGTCAAAAGCAATGGAAACTTGAGATATTAATCCTATATTGATTTTGGGGTAATTGAAGGTTTTGAGTCCTAGTCCAAAACATGTATATATATATATATATATATATATATATATATATATATATATATATATATATATATATATACTTGTTTGAGCCTATTTGTGGATGGAATTGTAATTTATTAACATAGAATATTTAATCGTTAGATCATGACTTTGGAAGGGTAAAGCTCAAGTTTGATGTTCCCGCTTTTTATTTGGTGGTGGTGATTCTTGTTTTTGGCCGACTTCGATTACGAAACATATGTATAGTTAGATATTCTTACTTAGCATGTACGCTTTCGGGTACATGGATGGACTAGGTTGGTATTGTTGACTAATTTGTTGGCTTGTAGCCTTATATGGTTGTGTTGTGACTTGATTGGAAGTGATGATAAGGAAGAGAGTGGTAGCCCAACACGGATGTGAGAGTAAACACGCTCGAGGTTCTTCCGGGATCTGAAGAATGAGGTCTCCACAGTGGAACGTGAGTGGTAAATGGACTTGACCAATTTGTCCCCACATGGGTTATGGTTGTTCCACCTCACGTATTCACCGCCATAGCATGTGTGTACGAGCATTGCATTGTATTGTATTGTTTGTCTTCGTTGCGTATCATTCTTCAATCATCCCTTTTATGAAAGCTTAGATTACAACGTATGTCTTTCTATATTTGACCAAAATGTGGATTGTGATTTCTACTTGTACTTGATTGCCAGCATGTCTATCTTCACTTATTCCTATGTATCCATATTACCACACGTAATTGTTGTCCTATGATACTCCGGTCATTTGTGTTTTATATACCTTGTTCATTATTATATTCATGTGATATAGGACTAGTCCATAACTCGACATTGATCCCGAGGCTATCCGCGGAATTTGCTAGGGGTGAGCTTATTTACAGTCCGCCACCCGTCTCTTACTAGTCTTACTTTGATCCTTAGACGGTATCATTTCGGGACTTCATTATTGACACATACACGTTGATCGTTCTTGATTTCGACCATTTTCCTTGGGTGGTATTTAGAATTGGGAATTCCGCAAGCTCGGTATTTATAATATGTTGCTTCATTAGTTCGCTTTATTTGTAGTTAATTTTCTATAAATGGATTAAAAGTGGTTCAATAGCGAGGTGGGATATGGTAGGACCGTGACATGTTGACATCGAGATATTGGCCAAAAGAAGCAATTAACTAGAATATCATTAATTTTTTAAAATATCACTACAATCCCCCACTATTTTAAAAAAATTAGAAAGAATAGTAAAAACTTGCTGGATTTGCATGTCTAAAATGTAGTAGGTTTAGTGCCTTTTGTGCTATGAACTAAACTTAGACCGATAAAATTTAACTTACAAATTACTAGTGAAATAAAAAATTTCTATAAACCAATAATTCTTATTGTAAGTCAGAGATTTTATCAATCACATTTCGACTCCGTAATTTTATTGTTCAATGTGGTTTTGCGTCCTAGACCATGCACGTGCCTGGTTATTCATGAGAGCTCTAGAGACTAGGCCAACATCTCATAGGAGCGGCCCCACTCCACTCTCATATAGGTGAATTCATCAAGTGTATACTACTTTAAATACACCGTGCATAAGGACTATGAATTCATTAAGAGTTAATTATCATCCTCACAATTAGTAGCAGTTCAGGCACTCTCTAAGTCGGAATAATATCGACTTGTTATTACTCATATGAACCTATTTCATGGGATCTCCAATCACATAGTTGGGTATTTTATCTCTATTGACAATCATATGGACTTAACCCCATCTCTCTTGAGGTTTGAAGAATTAATTTTCTTCCCACAGGTTTAGTCAGTGAATCGACCAAATTCATTTCTGACTTCACATAATCAATGGAAATTATTCCATCTCTCAGCAGCTGCTTAACAACAGCATGTCTGAATTTCATGTGTCTACTCTTACAATTATAAGATTTATTCTTTGCAATAGCCATTGTCGCTTGATAATCACAATGTAAAAATACAGGAGGCAATTCATCCTTTAATAAAGAGATATTCACCAAGAAATCTCGTAGCCACTCAACCTCAAAACAAGCTAACTCAAGAGCCACAAACTCTGACTCCATAATCGATCTAGCAATGATCGCCTGCTTAGCTGATTTCCACAATATTACATCCCCACCAAGGATGAACACATAGCCACTAGTGGATTTTGTCTCATATGAATTAGAGATCCAGGTTGCATCACAATACTCTTCTGAAGTAGAAGGAAATCCATTGTACATGATACCATAATTCATGGTTCCTCTCAAATATTTCATCAGTCTAATTAATGCAGATCAATGCTCTTGATTGGGATTATAAGTATATCTACTCAGTCTATACACAACATATGCTATATCAGGCCTTGTAAAATTCATTAAATGCAACGAAATCGCAATAATCTGAGCATATTTAGACTTAGCAACTAGGTCACCATTATTCTTTTTCAATTGAGAGTTAACATTATAAGGAGTGGCCACATGTGTCACTTCAACACATTCAAACTTCTTAAGAATTCTTTCCACATAATATTCTTGTGACAGCAATATACTATCATCACTCCTTATAACTTTAACTCCCAATACCATATTTACTTCACCCATACCTTTCATACCAAAAATTAGTAGACAAAAAGTGTTTGGTACTTTCCACAATATTTAAACTTGTACCAAATATGAGCATGTCATCGACATATAAGCATATTATCACATAATCATTGTCTGCCACTTTAGTATAAACACATTTATCCACTTCGATCTAAGAAGAACCGTCTCTTATTAAGACTTGATCAAATTTCTCATTTTGTTTAGGAGCTTGCTTAAGGCCATAAAGTGATTTCATTAATTTACAAAATTTATTTTCTTGTCCAGAATTGTACATTGGTTGAATCATATAAATATCTTTTTCTAAATCACCATTTAAAAAGGCTATTTTTACATTCATTTGATGGATAAAAAGCTTGTGAAGTGATGCTAAGGCAATTAAAATCGAATAGAGAAAATTCTTGTCACTGGTGCAAATGTATCAAAATAATCAATATTTTGCTTTTGTGAAAATCCTTTTTCGACTAAACGAGTTTATATTTATCTATAGAGTCATCAGGATAAAACTTTCTTTTGAAAATCTATTTACAACCAATAGGTTTTGCACCAGAAGTGATATTAAAACCATGTATTATTTTTCATGATAGAATCAATTTCCATTTTTATCGCCTCTTTCCAAAATTTACCATCGAAGAAGATATAGCTTCAAAATAATTTGATGGTTCATTATTGATAAGAAAAGTTTGAAAATCATTTCCATAAGAAAATATTCTTCTAGGCCTTTTGCTCCTTAGTAAGAGATTAGAGGTACTCTTATTATTTCTTTCAACAGGTGCATGAGAAATTTTATAAGGCAATGAAAAAAATATGTTCAAAAGATTTAACTTTCTTTGTCTCAATTATAGTATTGCAATCAAGCACATCGCTTTTCAAAACAAGAAATATGTATGCAACACTATGTTTAGCATATCCAATAAGCATATTGTAAATTTAAGAACCTATTTTTCTCTTTTTAGGTTTAGGGAAGAGAACTTTAGCAAGGCACCCCACACTTTTAAATATTTCAAATTAGGTTTATAACATTTTCACAACTCATAAAGAGTTTTGCCCGTTCTTTTATGAGGAATTCTATTTTGCAAGTGACATGCAGATAATATAACCATTCATCGTCCGGAATTGGGATCTTGATTTTGAATTTAACCCTGACTGTTCAACAAACATACCCCTTTGGGTGACATTCAGACTCCCACTTGGGTACTGGTCTGTTGAGGCTTTGAGCAAGATAGCCAGCAATGTGGGGTGACTATATATACAGATAAGTACACTGTTGAGATGGAATGATATTTCATATGCTCGAGTCTTGGTTAATCTGATGTTTCACAACCCCTAGTTGAGTCCATTGGAAATCACTACTTCTAAAGGTGTTTTCAGTCAACCAGTTGATTATGATCGGCGATCTAAATTCTACACTTGTTTTATGAGATTTGGGCATACCTTGGAAGACTACTGGATGGGTAAGAAAGAAATGACAAGGGTGGATGATTTTCAAGAGGCTCCTAGATGGAGAAGGAGGAGAAAAAAGAAGGACCTCCTAGGCAAGATTGGAAAGCTAAGATGATGAGCATTTTGGGGCGAGGTGAAGCATGTCATAATTTACCAACCCATGATTTCAGTAGTAAGATTAAAAAAAATTGCTAAAAATATGTGAACTTAAAGAGTTGATTGTAGTGTTTTCAAGAAGAATTTTATCAAGTATATACCTCTATCACCTCTATTTGGTTTCTCTACAGTTTTGACAAGAGGATCTTTGCAGAAAGGAGTTAATTGATAAACACATGTCCACGGGACTTCTTGTATATGATGTTATCTGAGATGTAGAGAAATATAGCAGAAGAAACAAGAATCGGGAAGACCTTCTGCTAGCCCAAGATTGTTAAGTAAGATCGGAAGATTCAACTAAAGAAGAGGAAACTTTGGAAAGGAGAACTTTTTAATGGAAGAAAACTCTCTTGAATTGGCTTGAATGACTTACAATTGGGTTGGCTTGGCTTAACCTGGGTTCATTACAAATGACTAAGGCCATCCCTATTTATACTTGTGTAGGGATGGTTCTAGAAATTATTCTAGATACATCTACAAGAAAAATCTAGTAACCTTTATCTTCTACCACTATTCTAGACTATCATGATATTATTCTAGATACAAAAGGATCTAGATAATTCTATCCTCAATTACTAAATATCTTTGTCTAGAATTTCTAGACATTTCCTAAGTATATATATATCAAAGATATTATAATATATAACTTTCTACAAATTCTTCTAAAATATCTATGATATCTATTCTTCCAAAAAATTAACTTTAATTTTTCACATGAGATACCGCCATACTTGATGCAGAGGAGGTAAGGATCTTTTTAGATTTATCATCCAGAAAAAATTTCTTGATGCCTCTGATATGACGATATATTAAAAATAATTATTCATACTTTATCATTTATAGTACATTTTTTATTAGAGTTTGTTTATGTTTACTTGGTTATTATTTTGATTTGTTCAATTTGTTATATTTTTAAGTTTCATCTATTTATACCTTTAGAATTTGCTAATTAAATCCAATTGAATCATGCTTCGGTGTTAGAGATGAAGGTGTTTTTGCTTTCATTTGATTGAAGTACAAATAGTTTGGAAACTGTATCTCATACTTTCTTATCTGTTGGAGAAATTATTTGGCAAAAAATGTATCGGCTAGATAGAAAATCTCACCAGCAGCCGAGGATGGTGGGTTTTTAGGCAACGCGGGTATTCACATGTACAACCCCTCCAAATATGTATTTTGCAGTTTCCTTAACTTTGAGTGGCAATTTTCACTTCAGTTCTTACATTTAAACCGTTTTCAATATTTGCAGAACAGTTCTCACTTCCTATGCCTCTAGGTATATGTTGCATCAAATAATGATACATTAGATTAGCTGAATCACAAATCAAACCAACTGAAATGCTATATATGTACCTTCTACTCTATAACTCACTGATATTTATTTTTCGCTTTCCTCTCAATTTCATTTTCTTTTAGTTGAGTGGTGCTTACTTACTCCTTGAAAGTACTCCCAAACGTCTCCTTAGGATAACAAGCCCACCAAGTTACCTTTTAAATTTAATGCTTCGCAATATCACAGTTGAACATTATGACTGGACTCTTTTGCCTAACTATGGTCAATTATCTCTTAACTTCACATACAACACATCTTTTCATGAGTAGTGTTATTGAGCTGCTAACAAATTAACACAAGATATTATTTGGAAGATGGAACTTTATTATTTCTCAATCCTTAGTTCTTGCGTCCTTCCAATTCTTTTATAGCCTGAAATGCCCTTTGCAACTGCAGTCTGCAGGTTCACTTCCCAGTTTAAAAATGAAATTTAAGTACATCGGGGATCTATCATAGATCTCTCCAGAGACCATGAGCACATACTTTGCACAACAAGTAAGATGATTTATTTCTGCTGCTATTTTGGAAATGATTAGCTCAAAATTTTGCGTTGTTTTTTGCTTTTTTTTTTTTTTTTTTTTTTTTGCAATGTTCATATCTCCACTTTAGATACTAATATGTTGAAAGAGTTGGCCAAAATCATTGAAGAGCTATTGAGCAATACATAAGACGTCAATTTCGTTTAGCCATTATCCTTTTCAGGTTGACGTTTGACGCAGTATAAATGAGGCTACAATGGAGGGAAGACTCACCTGCCTTTGCTCAGTAGATACATCACATTGTTCTGCACGTTTTTTGGTATTATCTGGCTTATGTGTCAGTGATATTACAGGATCACCGTTGATAAGCTGATTGAAAAAGCAGGTGGTTTTGTTGGTGTTTTTTCCGGGTAAGGTTTTATTCTCTAGAAAATTCGATGATTTATATTCTTCTTCCTTTTTCTTCAGTTGATATTGGATATTAATTTGGATTAATTTGAAGTGGTAATTAATTTCTAGATGATGATGAATGCAATATTTAGGCTAGCAGGCTGTTAAAGTATCCTTTCTGCAGTTTTTCGTAGTTTCTTAACATTTTTGTTTAATATGTAGTCTTGCATTTCTTCTCTTGACCCATAAATTAATTGGCATGCAGACCACGATATGAAATTGTGAGAGGTTTACAAGTAGATAGAAAGCACATATATTGCATCACTGGTCATAGCGTGAACGATGCACCTGTTTTAAAGAAAGCTAAAGTTGGAATAGTTGTTGCAGATGCAACAGATGTTGCCCCCATAGTGTTTCTGATACAGTCCTCACAGAACGTGGCCCTAGTGTCACTGTGAGTTCAGTTCTCGGAGTAGCCTTGTCTAAGATCTAAGGATTAACTGAGCAACTTTATTAGTCGTTCTGGTGTTAATTTATTTTTGATACCTGAAATGCCTATTACGAAGGCGTTTTCCACTGTAGACAACTAAACCGAAGTACTTATTGGACATACTTTTGCATTAATATATCTGCAAATGCGTATATTTGTGGTAATGTATACATTTATACCATGCAAAGCATCAAAAAGTTAATGTCATTTTTAACGTAATATGTTGGGCCCATGCTGACATTTATACCATGCAAAGCATCAAAAACTTCTTAATGTCATTTTTAAACGTAATATGTTGGGGCCGTGCTCTTCTAGTCTTATACTAAAATGAGAGTGATAAGCATGGACATTATGTTAAGTTTCAATCTAAAAAATAATTCATGGAAATATTACAATATTAAGTAATGAATAATGCAAATAAAAACAAGCAAGGAACAAAGATTAAAAAAAAAAAAAATCAACGTTAAAATATTGGATAAATTTTTTAGTTAACGACAAAGTAGATAATTTAAAATTATAATTAAAATTAAAACTCAAAATTATTATTGCAAATAAAAAAGAAGAATGTAATTTCTAATTTACATGTGATACAAAAATAAAAAGGTTTTAACTAGTAAAAAAAAAAAAAGTTGTTTTCCGGAAGCTAAAAAATATTTTTTCTCCAAATACACATTTTTAGAGTATTGAATAAGCACAAATTGTTGCTCTAATATTTGTAATATAGGGTAATGTATAAGGTTGATCATTACAAAATTTGAAATTTAAGTTACTTAAGCCAATGTTTTTTTAGGATATATAGTTGGAGAAAACGTGTTAATTCAAATAATGATTCCATCTAATGTCAGAATACTTTTCAAGTTAATATATATCAGCAAAGATATTTTGAATAACATTATCGTTTGACATGAACATTAATAAAAGACATAGAGGAACAATCATTACCTTATGTCGAGTTATTTTCTAAGAAATCTATGTGTAAAAATGAATAACTTTTTTGCTACTTTTTCACAGGTAAGAGAGATGAAAAGAGTTCGTGATTTTAGTTTATGATAATGGTGGATAAATAACAATTAAAGTAAAAAATGTAACATATATGTTTTGTAATTTCATTGGAGAAACATATATTACTCATTAATTTATTTTGAATCATGTAACATTTCATGTTGTTGATTTTATCCAAAAATTATTTGGTTATACGATCGATTTGTTATCAGTAATTAATCTGTATAATTTTTGTTTGGATACATTTGCATAAAGAATAAGATGACATTTAAGATATCATATACACAGCTCTAATGCATGTGCTTAAACAAGCAAAACAATAATTGGCTATGTAAATATTTTTAAATATTATTTGCGCATCACATGGATGCTAATACCGATAATGATAATGGCAAGGTGTAGGTGATTTTAAGTTGGAATGGGTTTCAAATCAGTTTATAAGATAGTATGTATCTTGCATTAGCATTCCTATGATAGTATTTGGTGTAATACAATAAATCGTGTAAGTAAACCTTCTCATCCATTTTAATTATTTTGTTTGCACAATCCGTTAAACTTGGAACTTGAAGCCAAAATTATTACCCTTGAACTGCGAGAAATTAGGATAAATACTTAAATAATTGTTAAATTCATTATTTTAAATTCACTTTTATTCTCAAGCATTGTCTTAAATAAGTGTTTTCCTCTATCACCAATCGATTATTATCAACTAAATGTGAATGAAAATTCTACATTTTAAGCACAAGGAGTAAATGCACAAAAAATGTATTTAAATATATAGTTGCGAAAATCATATAATTCGTGTTTCGATTCTTGAGAAACTAATCTGCAGTTGATATGCTAATTAAATGGATAATTTAAACAGTGAACTGACCTCCTTTATAATGTCTTGCATATTATTTAACAATAATCATTCAAGCAAGTCTAGAAATAAACAGGAAAAAATTGATTAAGCTTACCGTAAAATAACAAAGTTATATTGAATCATCAAAACTGGTCTAAAAGTTCAAATTAATAAATAAAATAAAAAAATTACAGCAATGCATCTATTTTTTCAAACATAAGTAAATTTCTTTTTAAATATAACTTGGATAAACAATCATTAAAAATACCAATTAAAGATTTTCACATGTGAATAGTTTAGTTTAGACTTCAACTGTGACCACAATTTTACATAAATCTCTTGATATATAAAATTTGATATGATTACTTCTTTTACATCGTGCAATATTTTTACGGTACGAATACTAGTATATATAAAATAGATTTGGTACTAATGGTTAAGCCAAGGGCCAAGCTAATAACAAGCCACTTGGCAATTTAAGACAAAGTTAATGAAAATTAGGATAAAGTTAATAATAATTGTAATACAAGTTTTGACTTGATAATTAAAATATAAAGATTCAAATTTGAATCTAAAGCTAAATATTTAAAAACATATATTATCAATATTTATATTTATCTATTTTTTTAATTTGTGAAATATGATTTTTTTAAGGATAAAAGTTTTTGAATTGAAAGATAATGTTTTTCAAACTTAGATTAATTATATATATATATATATATATATATATATATATATATATATATATATATATATATATATATATATATATTAAACTATGCTAATTAAGTAAAAATTTTCAATGTAAGCTAGTGTACAGATGTTTAGTAGAAGGAAAACTTGGAAAGTCTTTATTTGATTAGAGGAATAACTTTGCCACCACATTTACGGTTAATAATCTTGGTGTATTTTTTTATCTTCGCAATTTTGTCAAGTCTCTAGGGCTAAGAAAAGTCAAGGTTCCACTTCTTTCATGTTGAGAAAATTCTTAGAAATTCTTCTAAGAATTATTGCCCGGATATCGCATTTTTTTTAGTGATTTTATCTTGAGTTTGTGTAGATTTTATTTTACTCATGAAGTCACATCCTAATTGTACATTTTGGCACAAACCCTACGCACAATTCTAGAGTTTTTTATATAATTCAATTTACTTTATATGTTTCTAATAAATCAAACTTTATGAAAACAATAGGCAACAAATGTCACTTCAGTGCTTGCAATTAAACTATTAGGAACAGTCTTATACGCAACAAAAGCTATTTATCTATATATATAAAATAAGAGAGGTACAAGTAGGCCTGTGCACGAATCGGGTCGGTTCGGTTTTGGCATCATCGAGTTGAAATTTCGAATTTTGACTTTCTAAAATTCTCAACCAAACTCGATCCATTCTAGGTTCAATTCGATTCGTTTTTTATTATTTTGGTTCGGTTACACAAATCGATTTGTTCAAAATTTAAACAAGCAACTATTTTCATTTCAGTTTTAGGAATAAACATAACCTAAAATAATGAGATATATATATATATATATAAACAAGACATTAACCAAGAAAAAATCATAAACTTACAAGCATAATCGCATATAAATGGCAAAACAAGAGCTTGACAACTTGTGCAAACATACAAATCCGCCAACACCACATTACATATACCAAATTAATAATACAACATCATGCAACTTGCAAGGCACAAACATAATAACTCAGTTTGCATCCTCAAAAAAATCAAGACAAAAACTCTAATTTCATATGTGCTAAGATCAAAGAACAAACAAAGCCGTGGGTGGAGGCAATGGCCAAAAGGCAAAGAAGAACGCCGAAAAGATGAAAGACCAGAGAAGAAGCTTTCCAACAAGAAGGCCATGAATATCCAAAGTGCAAAGTGTGCATGCGGACATTCATTGTTGTTGTTAAATAAATATGGCTTCAACAATGAAGCCATATATAGTTTGACTATTAGAGTGTCATAGCATATTAGTCATTATTTATTTGCATCCACTTAAACTCTAATATTTTTATAATTGCATTTGTAAATCGAAATATGTAGTATCCAAATTGAATTATCCGAAATGTTTCGAATCGGCAATCTTGTCGATATAGTGACAAGGTAATAATAAGTTTGACAATTTTAAGAGTTAATAAGAATTGTAATACAAGTTTTGAATTAAGAATGAAATATGGTCAAATTTAACACTAAATATTTAAAAAAAACAAATATTATCAATATTTATATTTATCTTTTTTTTGTTTGACATTAAATATCATTTTTTTCGTGATAAAGTTTTGAATTGAAATAAAATGTTTTTAAACTATATATATATATATATATATATATATATATATATATATATATATATATATATATATATATATATATATCTCTAGAGGCCTAAAAATTCTTTACTATCTAGTGTACATCGTTTTAGAAGGAAAACATGAACACTTTGGAGATTAGAGGTGCGAATCAAGACACTTGGTGTATTTAGGGGAGAAAAATTTGCGAATAAGAAAGAATATTTTGGGAGAAAATTCTTAGAAACGAATTAATATCGAGTGATTTTTCTAAAGATTTTTATTTTACTCATGAAGTCACATCCTAATTGTACATGGCACGATAGTTTTTATATAGTTGATACTTTATTTAAATTCAAGCTTTATGAAAACAATAGAACTAATCGGAACAATTTTATCGCAAGAAAATCTATTTATCTATATATATAACAAGAATGTTGTTGCCAAGTAATAATTAACAAGCTACTTGACAATTGTAAGACAAAGTTAATGAGAATTAGGAGAAAGTTAATGTGACAAGTTTTGAATTGATAATTGAAATATAAAGATTCAAATTTGAATCTAAAGGCTAAATATTTAGATATTATCAAATTTATATTTATCTCATTTTTTTTAACTCAAATATCATTTTTTTTAAAGATAATTTTTTTGAATTGAAAGATTATATATATATATATCAATTATAAACTATGCTAATCACGTAAAAATTCTCAATGTAACTATCTAGTATACATACGTTTAGTAGAAGGAAAACTTGGAAAGTTTAGGCCATAATTTTCAACACCCTTTTCGTGGTCTAATCTTTTGTCTTCTCAAATTTTGTCAAGTCTTTGGCAAAGAAAGTCAGGTTCCACTTCTTTCATGTTGAGAAAATTCGAAACTCTTCTAGAATTATTGTTTGATATCGGGCTTTAGTAATTTTTCTGAGTCTCGTGTAGAGGGGAGAATGTTAGATCCGTATTTTTATACGTCGAGTTATTCGCGAAAGAATCAACGTGAGATAGAAACTTCGGATTTTAATTTCTAAACTAGAACTAATCGGTTACAAATTTTACTTAGTACAAGAATGTTATTGGAATTAGGAACTACTTAATTGTGGTGTTAAGTTAAAATTGGTGACAATAATGAGCAAACAAGAGCATCAACATCCAAGGTAAAAAGGATGACTCAAAGTCATCTAAAACAAGGTTATTATGGAAGACATACAAATATGCATTAAATGTTGATTCATCCACTACATTTTCATTATATTGTGGACAATTAAATTCAAGAAAAATAGCCAAAGGGTGGATAAAAAAAGACATCCATGAGGCATACATTTGAATATTGAGCATCATCACTTTATGAAAGTATACATTTTATGAGGACACACATGTTAGGAAGAATCTTGCACATTAAATATTGACATTCATCCTTGTATGATTGCAATGGACAAAGGTTAGTGTATGATTCATTCACACACATACAATTGTCTCATAAACAATTAAAAGAAAGAAGAAAGGAAACAAAGGTGAAGTTGGCCGAAAGTTGTAGAAACAAATTGAAATTTAAAGTGTAAAGTTAATGGAGTGCTCATGCCATAAGTGGAGCATGTGTTGTGTCCAACTTGTAGGCATCAAAGTTGAACCAAATAATGACTAAGAATCAGCCATCACAATTCATTTCAATTTCACAACACAAAGAAAGAAAACCTAGAGGAGAGAGAGAGAGCATTCGGCCAAGGGCTGATTTTTGAGCTCTTTGTGTGTTGATCAAAAATTATTTTCCAAGGTGTTTCAACCCTTTAGAAGGTCCCTAAAACGTGAAGATAGTCTTTGGAGCAACAAGAACCATTTTCATCTCAAGTCACCAACTCTAGCCAAGTAGAGAAGTCAAGTTGTCAAGGGTAAGATCTAACTTTCTTTTCATGTATTAAGGGTGATGTAGATGTGTGAATATAAGTTGTATGCATGAAATAAGGTGTGTTGATGTTGGAACATGATAGTAGTTATGGGGTTATATGTGTTGATGTTGAAGTATGGTTGTAACTTGACGAACATGAATCGCATGCATAAAATCATGAAAGTTGGTGTTGGAATGTTAGTTGGCCGTAGGGACTGTTTTGGTGGAATTAATGGACTGATTTTCTTTAATAAATATGGTTGTTACTATCATAGATCTCATGGTAAAAAGAATGAAAAGAATTGGAAGGTTAAAGGTGAAGTTATGTTAGTATGAAAATGGTTGAATCTATGATTTTATGTGAGTGATGTTGAAGCATGGTGTAGCCGTGTGTGGACTGTTTTGTGAAGAAGTTAGTGAACTGTTTTTACTTGATATTTTGATTGTTATTATCATGAATTTTATGATGGAAATGAAGGTGTTTAATGGTTGGAGTTGAAACTAAAGTCATTTGTGAGTTGTTTTAAGGATTATAAAAATGACGATATAGCGTAGTTGCGTATGAATTGATGTTGTACTTGTCGTGTGGATAGCTGGTCATAACTTACTGAAATTATATGAAAAGAAGACATGAAATGATGTATAAAAATCGCATGTGGTTGGCTTAGTATGTTCGTAAACGTTTGCAAGAATTCGAACATCGTTATGTTGTCGGTTAGAGGCTTGTTTTGGACATGTTGTGGTAGTGGACTGTTTTGGACTTGTGTTTTCATTAAGTTGGAAAGAATAATTATAAGTTAAGAGTATACATCATATTGTATGTTGGATGGGATGTTATAAGTTGTTACATGCAAACGTTAAGGCTACAAACTAATAAAAGTAACTTGAGAATGTCGAAGCCGTATGTGAATCGTTATTGCATGTTATGAATGTGGGTTGTTTAGAATATTGTGTGGGCTGTCCGGATTGGTATTGAACACATAATTATTGATGTTGTATTGGTAGTATGTGGTTGGTTTAGATACAAGAGAAAACATCGCCTAAACATCTAGAAAGGAGTTACTAACGTTAGAATACGTTTGAATCTCCCCGTAGCTTAACCATAGTTGTTGGCGTCTTAATATAGGTTGAAGTATTATTGGGTAGCGTACACATATTGTGTGACGAATAAGCACTAAAGACCTGGTCCGATCGGAAGCACTTCAGAAGGAAAAAAGCTTTGGCGTGAAAGTTCGTGACACCTGTTCGGCATTGAGGTAGGTTACGGTTTACTTTATGTCTAGACTCCGGTTAGCGAAACGTATGTAAATAGTAGTGATTGACGGGAAAGCATGATAGGCCTTCGGGCATGGTGTGGAGGTAAATTCCATCTAGGTTGCTGTTATGTGGGCTTGTCGCCATTATTGTGATACTGTTATGTGGGCTTGTCGCCATTATTGTGATACTGTTATGTGGGCTTGTCGCCATTATTGTGATACTGTTATGTGGGCTCGTCGCCATTATTACGATATTGTTATGTGAGCTGTCATTGTATTGTGATTTCATGTATTTGATATAATTCTCTCTCTCTTGTTCTCCCACTGGTCATATGGAAGAGGAAGGTTATTACTGAGAATTGAATATTGAATTGCAATTCCTAGTATGAATCTATGGAACCTATGATTGCGGTGATTATTGAGGTTGATTCCATGCGAGGCATGCATCCCATATTCTATGTGCTATGTGATGTAATTATCACCTAGTTGTATCTTTATCACATACTAGCTCCCCTCACCTTATGAAAGGGAAGGGTAATATTGATGATTGAGCCGTGGGCAATAATATGACTTGTACTTGTTTATTGCATATTGGTGATATAGTTGAGATCGATATCATGCATGACATGCTTTCATATTACTCTTATGTTGTTATAATGGTGAGGAGAGTGATTGAGAGACTCGAGGTTTTTGCCGGAGATTGAGAGTGACAGAGAGACTCCGAGGTTTTCGCCGTGAGATCGAGAGAGAGACTCGACGACAGAGAGACTCCGAGGTTTTTCCCGGAGAGAGTGATTGATAGCCTCCGAGGTTTCGCTTAGAGAGCACGAGTGGTACATGGACTTCGCGGGTCCCATGGGTCATGACTATGAGGCATTGCCATAGCATGTGTGTACGGGAGTGGAGTGTGAGAGGTGACTACTGCATTGCATAACATTTACATAGCACGACATTGCATTGCATAGCACTCCATTGAATGGTCATTCATGTCATTGCATGGCACATTCTCTGATTGATTCTTGATTTGTGAATTACTGAGTTGTTGTTTGTGAGTATTTATTTTAAAGGCTGGATGGAATCGAGGTTTATAGAATTCTCCCTAGGCTTATAATGCGAGATATTGAGATCCTTGTGACTATCGTTAATGCAAGACTTTCTCATGTGCTAGATGTGTTGTGTTTGATTACTTATCTGCTTACTTGTTAGTTGCTTCTTGTTTATATGCGTGAACTAACCATTGTCGGCCTATGATACCTACGAGCCTTGTGTTGTGCTCATACTACTCTTGCTACACTCCTTTTGGAGTGTAGAGTTATTTTCAGGTGATGTTCGGAGTCTCACGACCGTTTCGAGGCATTCGTCAAAGACGTTTGGGTGAGCTATTGCAACCCGTGTAGTCTCTCCTTAGATTTCGTTGTTCTCTATCCTTAAACGAAGTCGTATCCAGCTTGAGTCCGTTATCTATTCAAATTGTAAACTTCTTAGAAGCTCTTGTATGAGTCTAGACCAGATTTTGGGAATTTCTTATAATAAAAGTATTTATTCCGCATGTTGTATCAAATTAAGGTAGTTATCTGAAGGGTTCGCCCACCAGGGAGGGTTAGTGTAGGTGCCCGCATGATCCATGATTTGGGTCGTGACAACTCATGAAGTCACATCCTAATTGTACATTTTGGCACGAACCCTACGCACAATTCCAAAGTTTTTTATATAGTTCAATTTACTTTATATATTTCTAATAAATCAAGCTTTATGAAAAATCAATTATAAACTATGCTAATCACGTAAAAATTCTCAATGTAGCTATCTAGTGTACATACATTTAGTAGAAGGAAAACTTGGAAAGTCTTTGGACTGATTAGAGGAATAACTTTGCCACCACATTTACGATTACAGGACTTGGTGTATTTTTTTGTCTTCTCAAATTTTTGTCAAGTCTTTGAGGCTAAGAAAAGTCAAGGTTCCACTTCTTTCACGTTGAGAAAAATTCTTTGAAACTCTTCTAAGAATTATTGTCCGGATATCGCATTTGCTTTAGTGATTTTATCTTGTGTCTATGTAGATTTTATTTTACTCATGAAGTCACATCTTAATTGTACATTTTGGCACGAACCCTACGCACAATTCCAGAGTTTTTTATATAGTTCAATTTACTTTATATATTTCTAATAAATCAAGCTCTATGAAAACAATAGGCAAAGCAAATGTCACTAATGCTTGCAATTAAACTATTAGAACAATCTTATACGCAACAAAAGCTATTTGTCTATATATATATATAAAATAGGAGAGGTACAAGCAACGTGGCTAAGCCAAGTGACAAGGTAATAACAAGCCACTTGGCAATTTTAAGAAAAGTTAATGAGAATTAGGACAAAGTTAATATGAATTGTAATATAAGTTTTGAATTGATAATTGAAATATAAAGATTCAAATTTGAATCTAAAGCTAAATATTTAAAAACATATTATCAATATTTATATTTATCTATTTTTTTTAATTTGAATCGAAATATCATTTTTTAAAGATAAAGTTTTTGAATTGAAAGATAATGTTTTTCAAACTTAGATATATATATATATATATATATATATATATATATATATCAATTATAAACTATGCTAATCATGTAAAAATTCTCAATGTAGCTATCTAATGTACATATGTTTAGCAAAAGGAAAACTTCTGGTTTTAGACCAATTAGAGGAATAACTTTGCCACCACCTTTACTTGCAGGACTTGGTGTATTTTTTGTCTTCTCAAATTTTGTCAGGTCTTTGAGGCTAAGAAAAGTCAAGGTTCCACTTCTTTCACGTTGAGAAAATTTTAGAAACTCTTCTAAGAATTATTGTCCGGATATCGATTTGCTTTAGTGATTTTATCTTGAGTCTCATGTAGATTTTATTTTACTCTTTGAAGTCACATCCTAATTGTATATTTTGGCAAATTTAACCCTACGGACAATTTTCTATTTTTTATATAGTTCAATTTACTTTATATATTTCTAATAAATCAAGCTCTATGAAAACAAATGTGCAACAAATGTCACTTTAGTGCTTGCAATTAAACTATTAGGAACAATCTTATACGCAAGAAAAGCTATTTATCCATATATATATAAAATAGAAAGAGGTACAACCAACGTGGTTAAGCCAAGTGACAAGGTAACAACAAGCCACTTGGCAATTTTAAAGACAAAGTTAATGAGAATTAGGACAAAGTTTAAAAAA
>NC_081350.1:31698167-31710435 GCF_029784015.1 Lycium ferocissimum
TAAGAAAACTTTCTAATGTTAAAAGATGCTTTTGAATAATTTTTTCTGAAGGATCAATACTTATGGGATAAAGTTGATTTTGCCAAGCCATTAAATGCCACCAATGATTTTTTAACGGGTCGTCTGAACTTTGCCAAATTCTTAAACATCCTTCCCCCCCTATTTTGGGTTTTTATATGGGGGGATGGGTGTACATTTAATTGAGGGTAAATTTTTTATAAAACTTATTTAATTTTTAATAGTTTATTAAAGGAATATTATTTGCCCCCATGTAAGGAGTTGGAAAATATTATTTATGGGTAAAAATTTTAAAGTAAAAAATTTAAGGGAAAAATAATTGGAAGTTTTGGATAAAAACGATTACCCCCAAAATTTCCCCCAGGGCCCCATGGGAAGCCTCTCTGAGCTAAACCTTAAAAAAAAAAAAGCCTAGGAGTAGTTAAAAAATTAAAAGACCACAAATCCACAACAAGGAAAACATAACCAATTGGTAAATTATTAAACCCACCCTGCCCATGAATTTTGTATGTAGTAGTTTAAAAAAAGAACTTAGGTTGATGAGTAGGCTACACTTTTTTGGGAAAATTGAGAAAATAGTAGTGGAATGTTGCAATTATTATGGGAAACGTGTCCGGGGTATATTTGGAAAATTCTATTTTAATATTATTTGGGGGATTAATTCATGTAGTAATATAGCTTTGTACTATTGTGGAGAAATATTTTTTTAATACTATTTGGGTTTAATTATTATCTTGGGTTTCCGGTTTAAAAATTTTTAGGGGGGGGAATAATTTTGATAAATAATGGATAGTAATTATGAGGTAGGAATGACAAATGATTAGATTTCAGCAAAATTTAAGGGTCGATAAATAATTTTCTTGCAATTAATATTCGGGGGGTTGGATTCTATGTACACCTTTAAACTGTGATTTGCGAGGAAAGGAGATGTTAATCCTTATTGATTTTGGGGGAATTGAAGGTTTTGACCTAGTCCTAAAAAGTATTATATATATATATATATATATATATATATATATATATATATATATATATATATATATTTTAAAATTTATAAATTTGGAGCCTATTTGTGGATGGAATTGTAATTTATTAACGGGGGAATATTTAATCGTTAGTTTTTAATGTTGGGATGGAAGGGTAAAGCTCAAGTTTGATTGTTCGTAGCTTTTGTTCGGCTTGGGGGGGTCTATCTTTTTTTGGTTGACTTCATTAGCGAAACATATGTATAGTTAGATATTTTCGGAGAAAGCATGTACGCTTTCGGGTACGAAATTTGGGATGGACTAGGTTGGTATTGTTGACTAATTTGTTGGCTTGTAGCCTTATATGGTTGTGTTGTGATTTGGGATTGGGGATGATAAGGAAAAAGAGTACACGGGGCCCCCAAGGTCCTTCCGGGATCGGGGGAGTAAAGGGGCTCGAGGTTCTTCCCGGGATCGTGAGGTAAACGGGGCCGGGGGCCCTTGGTTTAGGGGATCGTGGGGTGGTACATGGATTTCCCGGGCCCCCCAAAATGGGTTATGGTTGTTCGAATGACTCCAGCCTAGCATGTGTGTACGAGCATTGCATTGTATTGTATTGTTTGCCTTTTTGCGTATCATTCTTCTATCACCCCTTTTATGCCTTAGATTCCGTATGTCTTTCTATATTTGAGGATAAAATGGATTGTGATTTCTACTTGTACTTGATTGCAGCATGTCTATACTTCGGTTTATTCCTATGTATATTTGGGTAATTGTTGTCGGCCTATGATCCCTACCGGATTTGTGTTTGTAATAAAACCCTCCTTGTTGCTTTTTTTTTTAAAAGTAGTACGGGGATCGGTACCCCCACCTGGGCATTGACCCCGGGCTTTTCCCGGAATTTGCTGGGGTGAGCTTTTTGGGCCCGAGTCCGCCCCCCCGGGACTCCCTTTACTAGTCTTACTTTGATCCTTAGACGGTATTTTTTTTTTGGGAGACTCCCCATTATTGACACGTTGATCGGGTTTTCTTGTCTTTTTCACCTTTTTTCCTTTGGGTGGTATTTAAAGGGGGAAATTTCCCGGCCTTGGTATTTATAATATGTTTAGACTCTTCATTAAGTTCGCTTTATTTAGTAGTTATTTTTTGTATAAAATTAAGGGGGTTCTCCTAGAGGTGGGATATGGTAGGTGCCCGCTGACACCCATTTGGGTCGGGGACATCAAAAACACTTGGCCAATTTGCCATGGGCCAACAATTAACTAGAAAATTTTAATTTTTTTTAAAATATCACTACAATCCCCCACTATTTTAAAAAATTAGAAAGAATAGTAAAAACTTGCTGGATTTGCATGTCTAAAATGTAGTAGGTTTAGTGCCTTTTGTGCTATGAACCAAACTTAGACCGATAAAATTTAACTTACAGAATTACTAGTGAAATAAAAAATTTCTATAAACCAATAATTCTTATTGTAAGTCGTAGATTTTATCAATCACATTTTCGACTCCGTAATTTTATTGTTCAATGTGGTTTTGCGTCCTAGACCATGCACGTGCAATCCGGTTATTCATGAGAGAGCCTAGAGACTAGGCCAACATCTCACAGAGCAGCCCCACTCCACTCTCATATAGGTGAATTCATCAAGTGTATACTACTTTAAATACACCGTGCGTAAGGACTATGAATTCATTAAGAGTTAATTATCATCCTCACAATTAGTAGCGATTCAGCACTCACTTTTAAGTCGCAGCGTCAATATCGACTTGTTATTACTCATATGAACCTATTTCATGATCTCCAATCACATAGGTTGGGTAACCATCTCTATCGACAATCATATGGACTTAACCCCATCTCTCTTGAGGTTTGAAGAATTAATTTTCTTCCCGCGGGTTTAGTCGATTGAATCGACCAAATTCATTTCTCGACTTCACATAATCAATGGAAATTATTCCATCTCTCGGCGGTCGCTAACAACAAGATGTACGAATTTCATGTGTCTACTCTTACAATTATAAGATTTATTCTTTTACAATAGCCATTGTCGCTTGATAATCACAATGTAAAAATACGGAGGCAATTCATCCTTTAATAAAGAGATATTCACCAAGAAAGTCTTAGCCACTCAACCTCAAAACAAGCTAACTCAAGAGCCACAAACTCGACTCCATAATCGATCTAGCAATGATCGCACGCGAGGCATTTCCTGAATATTACATCCCCACCAAGGATGAACACATAGCCACTAGTGGATTTTGTCTCATATGAATTAGAGATCCAGGTTGCATCACAATACTCTTCTGAAGTAGAAGGAAATCCATTGTACATGATACCATAATTCATGGTTCCTCTCAAATATTTCATCGGAGTCTAATGTCAGGCGTATCAATGCTCTTGATTGGGATTATAAGTATATCTACTCAGTCTATACACAACATATGCTATATCAGGCCTTGTAAAATTCATTAAATGCAACGAAATCGCAATAATCTGAGCATATTTAGACTTAGCAACTAGGTCACCATTATCCTTTTTCAATTGAGAGTTAACATTATAAGGAGGGCTACATGTGTCACTTCAACACATTCAAAACTTCTTAAGAATTCTTTCCACATAATATTCTTGTGACAAAGAATATACTATCATCACTCCTTGTAACTTTAACTCCCAATATCATATTTACTTCACCCATACCTTTCATACCAAAATTAGTAGACAAAAAGTGTTTGGTACTTTCCACAATATTTAAACTTGTACCAAATATGAGCATGTCATCGACATATAAGCATATTATCACATAATCATTGTCTACCACTTTAGTATAAACACATTTATCCACTTCGACAGAAGAAGAACCGTCTCTTATTAAGACTTGATCAAATTTCTCATGCCGCTACATTTGAGAACACATGGCGTCATAAAGTGATTTCATTAATTTACAAAATTTATTTTCTTGTCCAGGAATTGTACATCCCGTGGGTTGAATCATATAAATATCTTTTTCTAAATCACCATTTAAAAAGGCTATTTTTACATTCATTTGATGGATAAAAAGCTTGTGAAGTGATGCTAAGGCAATTAAAATCGAATAGAGAAAATTCTTGTCAACGGTAAATGTATCAAAATAATCAATATTTTGCTTTTGTGAAAATCCTTTTCGATCAAACGAGTTTATATTTATCTATAGAGTCATCAGGATAAAACTTTCTTTTGAAAATCTATTTACAACCAATAGGTTTTGCACCAGGAAGTAAATCAGTTAAAACCCATGTATTATTTTTCATGATAGAATCAATTTCCATTTTTATCGCCTCTTTCCAAAATTTACCATCAGAAGAAGATATAGCTTCAAAATAATTTGATGGTTCATTATTGACAAGAAAAGTTTGAAAATCATTTCCATAAGAAAAATATTCTTTTCTAGGCCTTTTGCTCCTTCTCAGTTCCTTATTAGAGGTACTCTTATTATTTCTTTCGACAGGTGCATGAGAAATTTTATAAGGCAATGAAAAAAATATGTTCAAAAGATTTAACTTTCTTTGTCTCAATTATAGTATTGCAATCAAGCACATCGCTTTTCAAAACAAGAAATATGTATGCAACACTATGTTTAGCATATCCAATAAGCATACAGTCAGCAGTTTAAGAACCTATTTTTCTCTTTTTAGGTTTAGGGAAGAGAACTTTAGCAAGGCACCCCACACTTTTAAATATTTCAAATTAGGTTTATAACATTTTCACAACTCATAAAGAGTTTTAGTTCTTTTATGAGGAATTCTATTTTGCAAGTGACATGCGGATAATATAACCATTCATCGTCCGGAATTGGGATCTTGATTTTGAATTTAACCCTGACTGTTCAACAAACTTACCCCTTTGGGTGACATTCCCAGGACTCCCACTTGGGTACTGGTCTGTTGAGGCTTTGAGCAAGATAGCCAGCACCGTGGGGTGACCTATGTATACAGATAAGTACACTGTTGAGATGGAATGAATTTCATATGCTCGAGTCTTGGTTAATGCTGATGTTTCACAACCCCTAGTTGAGTCCATTGAAATCACTACTTCTAAAGGTGTTTTCAGTCAACCAGCTTGATTATGATCGGCGATCTAAATTCTACACTTGTTTTATGAGATTTGGGCATACCTTGGAAGACTACTGGATGGGTAAGAAAGAAATGACAAGGGTGGATGATTTTCAAGAGGCTCCTAGATGGAGAAGGAGGAGAAATAGAAGAAGGAACAGACCTCCTAGGCAAGATTGGAAAGCTAAGGATGATGAGCATTTTGGGGCCGGTGAAGCATGTCATAATTTACAAACCCATGATTTCAGTAGTAAGATTAAAAAAAATTGCTAAAAATATGTGAACTTAAAGAGTTGATTGTAGTGTTTTCAAGAAGAATTTTATCAAGTATATACCTCTATCACCTCTATTTGGTTTCTCTACAGTTTTGACAAGAGGATCTTTGCAGAAAGGAGTTAATTGATAAACACATGTCCACGGGACTTAACGTATATGATGTTATACGAGATGTAGAGAAATATAAGCGAAGAAACAAGAATCCGAAGACCTTGCTAGCCCAAGATTGTTAAGTAAGATCGAAGATTCAACTAAAGAAGAGGAAGCTTTGGAAAGGAGAACTTTTTAATGGAAGAAAACTCTCTTGAATTGGCTTGAATGACTTACAATTGAGTTGGCTTAGCTTAACTTGGGTTCATTACAAATGACTAAGGCCATCCCTATTTATACTTGTGTAGGGATGGTTCTAAATTATTCTAGATACATCTACAAGAAAATCTAGTAACCTTTATCTTCTACCACTATTCTAGACTATCATGATATTATTCTAGATACAAAAGGATCTAGATAATTCTATCCTCAATTACAAATATCTAAGTGTCTAGAATTTCTAGACATTTCCTAAGTATATATATATCAAAGATATTATAATATATAACTTTCTACAAATTCTTCTAAAATATCTATGATATCTATTCTTCCAAAAAATTAACTTTAATTTTTCACATGAGATACCGCCATACTTGATGCAGAGGAGGTAAGGATCTTTTTAGATTTATCATCCAGAAAAAATTTCTTGATGCCTCTGATATGACGATATATTAAAAATAATTATTCATACTTTATCATTTATAGTACATTTTTATTAGAGTTTGTTTATGTTTACTTGGTTATTATTTTGATTTGTTCAATTTGTTATATTTTTTAAGTTTCATCTATTTATACCTTTAGAATTTGCTAATTAAATCCAATTGAATCATGCTTCGGTGTTAGAGATGAAGGTGTTTTTGCTTTCATTTGATTGAAGTACAAATAGTTTGGAAACTGTATCTCATACTTTCTTATCTGTTGGAGAAATTATTTGGCAAAAAATGTATCGGCTAGATAGAAAATCTCACCAGCAGCCGAGGATGGTGGGTTTTTAGGCAACGAGGGTATTCACATGTACAACCCCTCCAAATATGTATTTTGCAGTTTCCCTTAACTTTTGAGTGGCAATTTTCACTTCAGTTCTTACATTTAAACCGTTAATTTCAATATTTGCAGAACAGTTCTCACTTCCTATGCCTCTAGGTATATGTTGCATCAAATAATGATACATTAGATTAGCTGAATCACAAATCAAACCAACTGAAATGCTGTATATGTACCTTCTACTCTATAACTCACTGATATTTATTTTTCGCTTTCCTCTCAATTTCAATTTCTTTTTAGTTGAGTGGTGCTTACTTACTCCTTGAAAGTACTCCCAAACGTCTCCTTAGGATAACAAGCCCACCAAGTTACCTTTTAAATTTAATGCTTCGCAATATCACAGCCTTGAACATTATGACTGAACTCTTTTGCCTAATTGTGGTCTATTATCTCTCTGCCTCACATACAACACATCTTTTCTGAATAGATTTATTGAGACGCTAACAAGTTAACACAAGATATTATTTGGAAAAATGGAACTTTATTGTTTCTCAATCCTAAAAACTATTCTTGTGTCCTTCCAATTCTTTTGTAGCCTGAAATGCCTTTTGCAAGCTGCAGGTCACTTCCTAGTTTAAAGATGAAATTAAGATACTCGGGGATCTATCATAGAACTCTCTAGAGACCATCAGTACATACGTCGCACAAGAAGTAAATGATTTATTTCTGTTGCTATTTTGGAAATGATTAGCTCAAAATTTTGCGTTGTTTTTTGCTTCTTTTTTTTTTTTTTTTTTTTGCAATGTTCATATCTCCACTTTAGATACTAATATGTTGAAAGAGTTGGCCAAAATCATTGAAGAGCTATTGAGCAATACATAAGACGTCAATTTCGTTTAGCCATTATCCTTTCGGGTTGACGTTTGACGCAGTATAAATGAGGCTACAATGGAGGGAAGACTCACCTGCCTTTGCTCAGTAGATACATCACATTGTTCTGCACGTTTTTTGGTATTATCTGGCTTATGTGGCAGTGATATTACAGGATCACCGTTGATAAGCTGATTGAAAAAGCAGGTGGTTTTTGTTGGTGTTTTTTCCGGCAAGGTTTTATTCTCTAGAAAAATTCGATGATTTATATTCTTCTTCCTTTTTCTTCAGTTGATATTGGATATTAATTTGGATTAATTTGAAGTGGTAATTAATTTCTAGATGATGATGAATGCAATATTTAGGCTAGCAGGCTGTTAAAGTATCCTTTCTGCAGTTTTTCGTAGTTTCTTAACATTTTTGTTTAATATGTAGTCTTGCATTTCTTCTCTTGACCCATAAATTAATTGGCATGCAGACCACGATATGAAATTGTGAGAGGTTTACAAGTAGATAGAAAGCACATATATTGCATCACTGGTCATAGCGTGAACGATGCACCTGTTTTAAAGAAAGCTAAAGTTGAATAGTTGTTGCAGATGCAACAGATGTTGCCCATAGTGTTTCTGATACAGTCCTCACAGAACGTGGCCCTAGTGTCACTGTGAGTTCAGTTCTCGGAGTAGCCTTGTCTAAGATCTAAGGATTAACTGAGCAACTTTATTAGTCGTTTCTGGTGTTAATTTATTTTTGATACCTGAAATGCCTATTACGAAGGCGTTTTCCACTGTAGACAACTAAACCGAAGTACTTATTGGACATACTTTTGCATTAATATATCTGCAAATGCGTATATTTGTGGTAATGTATACATTTATACCATGCAAAGCATCAAAAAGTTAATGTCATTTTTAACGTAATATGTTGGGCCCATGCTGACATTTATACTATGCAAAGCATCAAAAACTTCTTAATGTCATTTTTAAACGTAATATGTTGGGGCCGTGCTCTTCTAGTCTTATACTAAAATGAGAGTGATAAGCATGGACATTATGTTAAGTTTCAATCTAAAAAAATAATTCATGGAAATATTACAATATTAAGTAATGAATAATGCAAATAAAAACAAGCAAGGAACAAAGATTTAAAAAAAAAAAAAAATCAACGTTAAAATATTGGATAAATTTTTTCCCAACGACAAAGTAGATAATTTAAAATTATAATTAAAATTAAAACTCAAAATTATTATTGCAAATAAAAAAGAAGAATGTAATTTCTAATTTACATGTGATACAAAAATAAAAAGGTTTTAACTAGTAAAAAAAAGTTGTTTTCCGGAAGGTTAAAAATATTTTTTCTCCAAATACACATTTTTAGAGTATTGAATAAGCACAAATTGCTACTCTAATATTTGCAATATAGGGTAATGTATAAGGTTGATCATTACAAAATTTGAAATTTAAGTTACTTAAGCCAATGTTTTTAGGATATATAGTTGGAGAAAACGTGTTAATTCAAATAATGATTCCATCTAATGTCGAGAATACTTTTCAAGTTAATATATATCAGCAAAGATATTTTGAATAACATTATCGCTTTGACATGAACATTAATAAAAGACATAGAGGAACAATCATTACCTTATGTCAGTTATTTTCTAAGAAATCTATGTGTAAAAATGAATAACTTTTTTGCTACTTTTAGCAAGGTGTAAGAGAGAGATGAAAAAGAGTTCGTGATTTTAGTTTATGATAATGGTGGATAAATAACAATTAAAGTAAAAAATGTAACATATATGTTTTGTAATTTCATTGGAGAAACATATATTACTCATTAATTTATTTTGAATCATGTAACATTTCATGTTGTTGATTTTATCCAAAAAATTATTTGGTTATACGATCGATTTGTTATCAGTAATTAATCCGTATAATTTTTTGTTTGGATACATTTGCATAAAGAATAAGATGACATTTAAGATATCATATACACAGCTCTAATGCATGTGCTTAAACAAGCAAAACAATAATTGGCTATGTAAATATTTTTAAATATTATTTGCGCATCACATGGATGCTAATACCGATAATGATAATGGCAAGGTGTAGGTGATTTTAAGTTGGAATGGGTTGCAAATCAGTTTATAAGATAGTGTATCTTGCATTAGCATTCCTATGATAGTATTTGGTGTAATACAATAAATCGTAAGTAAACCTTCTCATCCATTTTAATTATTTTGTTTGACAATCCGTTAAACTTGGAACTTGAAGCCAAAATTATTACCCTTGAACTGCGAGAAATTAGGATAAATACTTAAATAATTGTTAAATTCATTATTTTAAATTCCTTTTATTCTCAAGCATTGTCTTAAATAAGTGTTTTCCTCTATCACCAATCGATTATTATCAACTAAATGTGAATGAAAATTCTACATTTTAAGCACAAGGAGTAAATGCACAAAAAATGTATTTAAATATATAGTTGCGAAAATCATATAATTCGTGTTTCGATTCTTGAGAAACTAATCTGCAGTTGATATGCTAATTAAATGGATAATTTAAATAGTGAACTGACCTCCTTTATAATGTCTTGCATATTATTTAACAATAATCATTCAAGCAAGTCTAGAAATAAACAGGAAAGGATTGATTAAGCGTACCGTAAAATAACAAAGTTATATTGAATCATCAAAACTGGTCTAAAAGTTCAAATTAATAAATAAAATAAAAAAATTATAGCAATGCATCTATTTTTCAAACATAAGTAAATTTCTTTTTAAATATAACTTGGATAAACAATCATTAAAAATACCAATTAAAGATTGTCGCAGGTGAATAGTTTAGTTTAGACCTTCAACAGCCACAATTTTACATAAATTCATATGATTACTTCTTCTACATCAGCCGCGCATCGCTACGGCATTTGGTCAATACTAAAAAGATATAAAAATAAGAGTATGATAAGCAACATGGTTAAGCCAAGGGCCAAGTTAATAACAAGCCACTTGGCAATTTAAGACAAAGTTAATGAGAATTAGGATAAAGTTAATAATAATTGTAATACAAGTGTTGAATTGATAATTAAAATATAAAGATTCAAATTTGAATCTAAAGCTAAATATTTAAAAACAGATATTATCAATATTTATATTTATCTATTTTTTAATTTGAACTGAAATATCATTTTTTTAAGGATAAAAGTTTTTGAATTGAAAGATAATGTTTTTCAAGCTTAGATTAATTTATATATATATATATATATATATATATTTATATATATATATATATATATATATATATATATATATTATAAACTATGCTAATTAAGTAAAAATTTCTCAATGTAGCTAGCTAGTGTACGATGTTTAATAGAAGGAAAACTTGGAAAGTCTTTAATTGATTAGAGGAATAACTTTGCCACCACATTTACTTTGCGTTTGGTGTATTTTTTATCTTCTCAATTTTGTCAAGTCTCTGGGCTAAGAAAAGTCAAGGTTTCACTTCTTTCATGTGAGAAAATTCTTAGAAATTTTCAAAGAATTATTGCCCGGGATATCGCATTTTTTTTAGTGATTTTATCTTGAGTGTTGATTTTATTTTACTCAGAAGTCACATCCTAATTGTATATTTTGGCACAAACCCTACGCACAATTCCGAGTTTTTTTTATATAATTCAATTTACTTTATATGTTTCTAATAAATCAAACTTTATGAAAACAATAGGCAACAAATGTCACTTCGGCTTGCAATTAAACTATTAGGACATCTTATACGCAACAAAAGCTATTTATCTATATATATAAAATAAAGGGGGTACAAGTAGGCTCTTGCACGAATCGGCCGGTTCGGTTTTGGCATCATCGAGTTGAAATTTCGAATTTTGACTTTCTAAAATTCTCATTCAAACACGATCCACTCTAGGTTCAATTCGATTCGTTTTTTATTATTTTGGTTCGGTTACACAAATCGATTTGTTCGAAATTTAAACAAGCAACTATTTTCATTGTTTTAGAGTAAACATAACCTAAAATAATGAGATCCTAAATTTGCAGCCTTATAAACAAGACATTAACCAAGAAAAAACCATAAACCCTTCAAACATAATAGCGTATAAATGGCAAAACAAGAGCTTGACAACTTGTGCAAATATACAAATCCGCCAACACCACATTACATATCCAAATTAATAATACAACATCTTGCAACCAGCGGAAAAAACATAATAACTCCCCCTTGCATCCTCAAAAAAATCAAGACAAAAACTCTAATTTGACAGGCTAAGATCAAAAAAACAAATAAAGGTGGTGGAGGCAATGGCCAAAAGGCAAAGATGCTCATGAGAAGAAACTTTTAAAAAAATGAAAGACCAAGGAAGTTAGCTTGGGGCCAACAAGAAGGCCATGAATATTCAGTGCAAAGTGTGCATACAGACATTTATTTGCACCACTTCTGAAGTTAAATAAATATTACTTCACTATTAAGTATGAAGCATATATACAGTTTGACTATTAGAGTATAAGTGTAACGACCCATTTGGTCGTTTAACACTTTTAGGCCTAATATTCCTAAAACACCTTTTCGTGGTCTAATCTTGTTCTATAGTTCCCATAACTTTATTCATTATTTAATTGACGAGTTTTAGTCTCATTTGACATCCCAGGACGAATGTTCTAAAGGAGGGGAGAATGTTAGACCTGTATTTTTTTACGTCGAGTTATTCAAAAGAATCAACGTGAGATAGAAACTTCGGATTTTAATTTCTAAACTAGAACTAATCGGTTACAAATTTTTCTTTTTGTACAGAATTTTTTTGGAAATAGGAACTACTTAATTGTGGGTTAAGTAAAATTTGTGACAATAATGATCCAACAAGAGCATCAAACGTCCAAGGTAAAAAAAAAAGGATGATCAATATTAAAATAACAAATAAAATCAATGTAAATTAAATTTTATCACAACTTTTAAAAAATTTTTAAAAAA
>NC_081350.1:31710535-31759642 GCF_029784015.1 Lycium ferocissimum
AAACCCAATTTTTTGCGCAAGCACAAGCACTTACAACCTTTGTTCTCAACGCTACAAAAAATTCTTGAAAGAAAAAGCTGCGAAGGATGCATTTGCTTTATCTGAAAAGATATCCTCTTACTATTAAAACCGAAAAAGATAATTCAACTTTAAAGATGAAGACGCAAAGGTGCATGAATTTGCAAGAAGAAGGTGGGATTAATAGGGTTCAGTTGTAAGTGTGGTGAAATATATTATAGATCATAGATATCTGGAGGAACATGCACTTTTGATTTCAAGTCTATAGGCCGTGCAATTTTGGCTCAAGAAAATCCTCTCTGCAAGGCTGATAAACTTGAGAATAGGATCTAAAAATTGCTGCAATATGTACCAAGTTTTTGATTTTTTTCCCTCAAGTTTATCAAAAAAAGCATTTTAGATATTGATCTTCCTTGCTTATGTTACATACGTTTGTTTCCTCCTCAAAAGATATTAAAGAAGTGACGAGAATAAAACATGTTTATTTTTCCTTAAATCGGACATTCATTATATAGTTCTCTGAAAAATAAAATCCATACGTAGAAGATGCATAAGAAGTACTATATTGCAAACTGTTATAATTAAATATTATAAACGTATGAAAAACAGGAAGAACAAGATCAAGACATGGAGAGGTAAAAGCTATCCTGACAAGAAATGCAAAAGAAAAAATCAACATTGATCCAAAGAATTAAACTTGTAATTCTCTTACGAAGATTTAAAATTATATATATATATATATATATATATATATAAATAGTTTTATATACTATTTAGACAAGCATAACTTTTCGAGACATGAATTCAATATCGTAGTCATTATCCCGAAGTGTTGGGGAAATCATAATATATAACCAGTATAATAGTAAAAAATATTATTTACTTAGCAAACTAATAGTACTGAAATATAATATTGCTATAATAGTATTTTAAATAACGGTATTGAAAAACATAAATATTAATACGATAATATATTTAGTAAATACACAAGTGCTTTTAAGTCGTACTTTGAAACCTTGTCTAAAAATTTTTAAATGATGTGAATATTTTTCCGAATTTAACAAGGCCTTCTCTAATTTAAAATTAGAGAATACAGGAATCAGCAAAATCTAATTAATATTACCGGCAAGTCTTTTAGAAGAAAAATAAGAGACACGAAAAGACAAAAAAAGAGAACCAATTTAGAAGAGGGAGAGAACGTGCAGAATTGAAAATGGATAAGAAAACTTTCTAATGTTAAAAGATGCTCTTGAATAACTTTTCTGAAGGATCAACACTTATTTATAGGCATAAAGTTGATTTTGCCCAAGCCATTAAATGCCACCAATGATATGTTCAAACTGGTCGTCTAGCAATTTTAGACCTAATATTCTTAAAACATCCTTTCCATAGCCCTATTTTGGTGTTTATAACTTGCGGTGATGTCACAACCCAAATCTGACACTCAGGCCGTGACCGGGCACCTGACGAGCTTCTACCCGTAAGGCGAAACCCTCTAAGCAAATCATGCGAAAATTAACGAATTAGATGAATAATATGAAGTCTCATAATATAAAAGAAAAGTGCGAGCGAAATACAAATAATGAGTCTTGCCCATAAACCCCATAAATATGTCTAAGTCATGGAACTACTAATTGCAGATATAAAAGTACTAGACGTAGCTCGGAATACTACTAAGTCAACTAAAGAAGAAAGAGCCGCCATGATCTAATGGTGGCTCACACTCTTGGCTTCAGGTGACAGATGCGGAATGAATCAAGTATTCGCTACCTGGTCACCGTTAACCACACCTGCACACATACAACATCAACAAGCGTGAAAAAGGTCTAAAGACCAACAAGATCATCGACTACTCTAAAACACCACAGGGCAAGTCTTTGAAATCCACGATAATGCATAAAAGCAATTACCTGATACAAGTATATTAAATATACAAACAACATAAAATTTGAACTCATGAAACGTAACCAAGCAAAACATGAAATGCTCCTAAATGCGAATCTATGCTCACGAGACATAGTCGTATTTATCTATGTATTACCCCATTTTTCGGAGAGGGCATTATTTACCTCTTTACCGGACGACGATACATAAAATACGCTGAATCTGAATGTGTACTCCTGCGGGACATATACGTATTTGTCGATGCCTTACCCGGTCTTCGGAGAGGGCATTATTTACCCCCGTCTTACCGGACCGAACGTAGATGCACTACACGCCGGATACGGATACGTGCTCACGGGACATAGTACGTATTTGTTTATATGCCCACCCCGTCTTCCGGAGAGGGCATTATTTACCCCCTCTTACCCGGATGCACTTTGAATACGAATCTATGCTCACGGGACATAGTACGTATTTGTCTATGTCTTATAGTCTTCAGGAGGGGCATTGTTACCTCCATCTTACCGGGACGAGCAATAGATGCCGCTCTGGCAAATCTGAATCTATACTCACGGGACATAGTACGTATTTGTCTATGTCTTGCACCGTCTTTCCGGAGAGGGCATTATTTACCCCCACGTCTTACCGATGGTCATAAGATTCTAGCATCTATCTCTCATTTCCCAACATCAATGGGACCTATGGAAGTGTGCCCTGCGGAGATATACGATAGTGGAACATACATCCAATCAATACCACTTCTAGACTTTACATTTATATAAATAGTATCTATTTAAGTGAATTTACGCTATAGGACTCATACGGTCATTACTTTAGAAACTTGAAATTATCAATTTAGATCATGCTTGCCCACATTCCACACATAGAACTAAATGGTTTAAATGCATACATACAACACAAACCATATGCTTTTATGAAAAGCAAGCAAACTAAGAGTTTAAGCCTCACTTACCTTATACACAGGAGCAACCTCTCTTGAAATGCCAAATTCTCTTCAAACAATCTCCAATCGCCTCAATCTATCCAATAACATAAATAAATGGTCCAAATTAGTCTAGGGAAACTAATCCTTTAATTTTAGGTTAGAACTAAGTCTCAACATTCCATACCTTGATTTCATAATTCTTTTAAAAAGTGAAAATTGTATCTCAATACTAATTTGTCTCAAATTATAACACCTTTCTGTTAAGATTCTAACTCTACCGAAACAATAATCAAAATGGACAATGATGTTGCTCTGGCATTACAAAAGTTCGGGAGGCCACTACGGTTAAACATTACCTAACCTATATATTTTCTTCTTTTACAGGATATAGTTGTAGTCTACCTAAATTGACTCATTGTAAAGAAAAAATAAGTGAGTTGAGATCACTTGCCACGGAATTAAAGAAACCCGGTAGAAAGTATGACGGTTTGCTCCACCGCACGACTACAGCGCTTCCCTACAGATAACTAAGGCTTGGGTGAATATTATATAAAATGGGTGGGCCCATTACTAGTGAATTCTCATGTTGTTCACTCAAAAGGCATCTATGGGCCACTTGTCACTCTCTTGAATAAATCCCAAAGCCACATTTAGTAATATGGAACAAAATAAAAAGACGGGCCCCACTAGAACAATTATCACCTTGCCTAATAATCTACTTTCTTGTGTATCTATGCATTCATGCCTCTTCCTATATAAAAAAAATTATGTGTCAAGTCTTAATCCCTACTAAAGTTATATCCTAGCCTAGCCTATAATTTATATATAACAAACCTATTTTTGTACTCTATAAGTATTTACAAGGTATATGTCATTATGTGAACCATTAAACTAACTAAACTCTATAATTAATAAATTAACACACATAACCACTATAAGAATAATATCGAGTTGTTACATTAGTGTAAGGCTTGCCTTAGGCGAATCTCACATCGGTTTAGGCGAATCTCACATCGGTTGGGAAGGAGAACGAAGAGTGCTTTATAAGTGCTTGGATACCTCTCCCCGTAGACGTGTTTTAAAACCGTGAGGGCGAAGGCTCCAAAGCGGACAATTTCTACAAACGGTAGCACAGGCTGTTACGGTTAGTATCGAGCCCGGTGTCGAGCCGGTGGTGGGTCAAACCTCAGCGAGGACGCTGAGTCCCGGGGGAGGGGGGGGTGAGTGTAAGGCTTGCCTTAGGCGAATCCCACATCGGTTGGGGAGGAGAACGAAGAGTGCTTTATAAGTGCTTGGATACCTCTCCCTTGTAGACGCGTTTTAAAACCGTGAGGGGCGAAGGCTCCAAAGCAGACAATTTCTACAACCGGTGGCCTGGGCTGTTACAGGTAATGGGTGACTCGGTCATTTAATTGACGGGTAAATTTTTGTATATATACTTACTTAATGTGTGTGAATAGTTTATTCATAGGAATATTATTTGCACCCATATAAAGTATAAGTTGGTAAATATATTATTTGATGGAGTGGGTAAATTTTAAAGTAGACAAAGTGGTTAAGGGAATAAATGAATTAAGGAAGCTACTGTGATAAATAATCAGATTAGGCCCAAACAACTTCTCCTTAATGGCCCATCCGTGGAAGACCTACTACATAGAGTCTAAATTCATTAACTGCTTAGAAAAGAAAGAAGCCTAGGAGCGGTTGAAAAATAAAAGGCTAGCGCCTGAGCTACTTTTGACAAGGGAAAACAAAACCAATTACGGGTAAATTATTCAACCCAATTTAAAGTGACCATGGAATTAAATTGCTGTACTAGTAGTAGTTTAAAAAAAGTAATCATTAGGTTGATGAGTAGGCTACACGTTTGGCTGAAAATTGAGAAAATAGTAGTGGAATGTTGCAATTATTATGGGTAGTACGTGTATGCAGGGTACGATTGTGGAAAGATTCTATTTTAATATTATTTAGGGGATTGAATTCATGTAGTAAGTATATGTAGTGTACTATTGTGGAGAAATATTATTTTAATACTATTTAGGGGATTGAATTCATTATCTACCTTGGGTTCTACTGGTTTCAAAATTTTATGGAGGGAGTAATAATTTTGGATAAATAATGGATAGTAATTATGAGGTAGTAATGACTAATGATTATGGTTTCATGCATAATGGCTTAAGGGTCGATAAATAATGTTCTTAAAAATTGTCTCTGGTTTCACGAACACTGCTCTCAAAATTGCTTATGGTTTCGTCTTCGGTCATAGTTATTAGGTTAGCAAGTTCCTTTTTTTTTATTATATATTTTGGATACAAGTAATTGAATATTCGGGGATTGGATTCTATGCACACCTTTAAACTCGTGGTATTTGCATCATGGAAAGTGAGATGTTAATCCTATATTCAGATTTTGGGGCAATTGAAGGTTTTGAGTCCTAGTCCTAAAAATGTATATATATATATATATATATATATATTTATGAATTGTGAGCCTATTTGTGGATGGAATTGTAATTTATTAACATAGAATATTTAATCATTAGATTTTGATAGTTCGGAAGCATTAGAGGGAAGGGTAAAGCTCAAGTTTGATTGTTCGTAGCTCTTTTTTTTAACGAGGTAGGTTATATGGCTTACCTTTTTTGTTAGACTTCGATTAGCGAAACATATGTATAGTTAGATCTTGTCGGAGAAAGTATGTACGCTTTCGGTACGAAGTTGGGATGGACTAGGTTGGTATTGTTGGCCGGTTGTTGGCTTGTAGCCTTATATGGTTGTGTTCGACTTGATTGGAAGTGATGATAAGGAAGAGAGTACACGAGGCGGAGCTCCTTCGGGATCGTAGGTACACGGGCGAGGTTTGCAAGATCGTGAGAGTAAACGAGACACGAGGTCCTTACGGGGATCGTGAGAGTGGTACATGGACTTTGCGGGTCCCCCATGGTTCATGGTTGTTGGGTGACGATCTACACCGCCATAGCATGTGTGTACGAGCATTGCATTGCATTGTATTGTATTGTATTGCCTTGCGTATTCATTCTTCATATCATCCTTTTATGCCTTGGATTCTGTATATGTCTTTCTATATTTGGACTGATATAGTGGATTGTGATTTCTACTTGTACTTGATTGCGAGCATGTCTATCCTTTTGTCGGCCTATGATACCTACCAGTACTTGTGTTTGCCGACCCTACCTTGCTGCATTCTTTTTTGTAAGTACGAGATCGGTACCAGCACGCACCTCGACATTGATCCGGGCTATCTACGGAGTTTGCTAGGGTGAGCTTATTGGACGAGTCCGCCACCCACAGGACTCCTTCTTTACTACTTGTCTTACTTTGATCCTTAAATAGTATTTCTAGTTTTGAGACTCATGTATTATTCAGACACGTTGATCAGTGGCTCTTGTACTATTTCTGACCATTTTCCTTCGGTGGTATTTAGAATTGGGAATTCCGCACTTGGTATTTATAATATATGTTAGACTCTTCATTAAGTTCGCTTTATTTAGTAATTATTGTTGTATAACTGATTAAGGGAAGGGTTCTCCTACCGAGGTGGGATATGGTAGGTGCCCACACGACTTAGCGGCATTTGGGTCGTGACATCAAGACACTTGGCCAATTTGCCATGTGTCAACAATTAACTAGAATATCATTAATTTTTTAAAATATCACTACAATCCCCCACTATTTTAAAAAAATTAGAAAGAATAGTAAAAACTTGCTGGAGTAGTGCCTTTTGTGCTATGAACCAAACTTAGACCGATAAAATTTAACTTACAGAATTACTAGTGAAATAAAAAATTTCTATAAACCAATAATTCTTATTGTAAGTCAGAGATTTTATCAATCGCATTTCGACTCCGTAAGTTTATTGTTCAATGCGGTTTTGCGTCCTAGACCATGCGCGTGCCTAGTTATTCATGAGAGCTCTAGAGACTAGGCCAACATCTCATAGGAGCGGCCCCACTCCACTCTCATATAGGTGAATTCATGAAGTGTATACTGCTTTAAATACACCGTGCATAAGGACTATGAATTCATTAAGAGTTAATTATCATCCTCACAATTAGTAGCAGTTCAGGCACTCTCTTTAAGTCGCAGCGTCAATATCGACTTGTTATTACCCATATGAACCTATTTTATAGGATCTCCAATCACATAGGTTGGGTAACCATCTCTATTGACAGTCATATGGCCTTAACCCCATCTCTCTTGAGGTTTGAAGAATTAATTTTCTTCCCACAGGTTTAGTCAGTGAATCGACCAAATTCATTTCGACCCGCATAATCAATAATTATTCCATCTCTGCGGTAGCTTAACAACGCACGTAATACGAATTTCATGTGTCTACTCTTACAATTATAAGATTTATTCTTTGCAATAGCCATTGTCGCTTGACAATCACAATGTAAAAATACAGGAGGCAATTCATCCTTTAATAAAGAGATATTCGCCAAGAAATCTTGTAGCCACTCAACCTCAAAACAAGCTAACTCAAGAGCCACAAACTCTGACTCCATAGTCGATCTAGCAATGATCGCCTGCTTAGCTGGTTTCCACGATATTACATCCCCACCAAGGGTGAACACATAGCCACTAGTGGATTTTGTCTCATCTGAATTAGAGATCCAGGTTGCATCACAATACTCTTCTGAAGTAGAAGGAAATCCATTGTACACGATACCATGATTCATGGTTCCTCTCAAATATTTCATCAGTCTAATTAATGCAGATCAATGCTCTTGATTGGGATTATAAGTATATCTACTCAGTCTATACACAGCATAGGCTATATCAGGCCTTGTAAAATTCATTAAAAGCAACGGAATCGCAATAATCTGAGCATATTTAGACTTAGCAACTAGGTCACCATTATTCTTTTTCAATTGAGAGTTAACATTAAGAGTGGCCACATGTGTCACTTCAACACATTCAAACTTCTTAAGAATTCTTTCCACATAATATTCTTGTGACCGCAATATACTATCATCACTCCTTATAACTTTAACTCCCAATACCATATATACTTCACCCATACCTTTCATACCAAAATTAGTCGACAAAAAGTGTTTGGTACTTTCCACAATATTTAAACTTGTACCAAATATGAGCATGTCATCGACATATATAAGCATATTATCACATAATCATTGTCTGCCACTTTAGTATAAACACATTTATCCACTTCGACAGAAGAAGAACCGTCTCTTATTAAGACTTGATCAAATTTCTCATGCCACTGTTTAGGAGCTTGCTTAAGGCCATAAAGTGATTTCATTAATTTACAAAATTTATTTTCTTGTCCAGGAATTGTACATCCCGTGGGTTGAATCATATAAATATCTTTTTCTAAATCACCATTTAAAGAAATTTGTTTTTACATTCATTTGATGGATAAAAAAGCTTGTGAAGTGATGCTAAGGCAATTAAAATCGAATAGAGAAAATTCTAGTCACTGGTGCAAATGTATCAAAATAATCAATATTTTGCTTTTATGAAAATCCTTTTTCGACTAAACGAGTTTATATTTATCTATAGAGCCATCAGGATAAAACTTTCTTTTGAAAATCTATTTACAACCAATAGGTTTTGCACCAGGAAGTAAATCAGTTAAAACCCATATATTATTTTTCATGATAGAATCAATTTCCATTTTTATCGCCTCTTTCCAAAATTTACCATCAGAAGAAGATATAGCTTCAAAATAATTTGATGGTTCATTATTGACAAGAAAAGTTTGAAAATCTATAAGAAAAATATTCCTTTCTAGGCCTTTTGCTCCTTCTCAATTCCTTATTAGAGGTACTCTCATTATTTCTTTCAACAGGTGCATGAGAAATTTTATAAGGTAATGAAAAAAATATCTTCAAAAGATTTAACTTTCTTTGTCTCAATTATAGTATTGCAATCCAGCACATCGCTTTTCAAAACAAGAAATATGTATGCAACACTATGTTCAGCATATCCAATAAGCATACAGGCAGCAGTTTAAGAACCTATTTTTCTCTTTTTAGGTTCAGGCAAGAGAATTTTAGCAAGGCACCCCACACTTTTAAATATTTCAAATTAGGTTTATAACATTTTCACAATTCATAAAGAGTTTTGCCCGTTCTTTTATGAGGAATTCTATTTTGCAAGTGACATGCAGATAATATAACCATTCATCGGCCGGAATTGGGATCTTAATTTTGAATTTAACCCTGACTGTTCAACAAACATACCCCTTTGGGTGACATTCCCAGGACTCCCACTTGGGTACTGGTCTGTTGAGGCTTTGAGCAAGATAGCCAGCACTGTGGGGTGACCTATGTATGCAGATAAGTACACTGTTGAGATGGAATGAATTTCATATGCTCGAGTCTTGGTTAATGCTGATGTTTCACAACCCCTAGTTGAGTCCATTGAAATCACTACTTCTAAAGGTGTTTTCAGTCAACCAGTTGATTATGATCGGCGACCTAAATTCTGCACTTGTTGTATGAGATTTGGGCATACCTTGGAAGACTACTGGATGGGTAAGAAAGAAGTGACAAGGGTGGATGATTTTCAAGAGGCTCCTAGATGGAGAAGGAGGAGAAATAGAAGAAGGAACAGACCTCCTAGGCAAGATTGGAAAGCTAAGGATGATGAGCATTTGGGGGCCGGTGAAGCATGTTATAATTTACCAACCCATGATTTCAGTAGTAAGATTAAAAAAATTGCTAAAAATATGTGAACTTAAAGAGTTGATTGTAGTGTTTTCAAGAAGAATTTTATCTAGTATATACCTCTATCACCTCTGTTTGGTTTCTCTACAGTTAATGACAAGAGGATCTTTGCAGAAAGGAGTTAACTGATAAACACATGTCCACGGGACTTCTTGTGTATGATGTTGTCTGAGATACCGCCATACTTGATGCAGAGGAGGTAAGGATCTTTTTAGATTTATCATCCAGAAAAAATTTCTTGATGCCTCTGATATGACGATATATTAAAAATAATTATTCATACTTTATCATTTATAGTACATTTTTTTATTAGAGTTTGTTTATGTTTACTTGGTGATTATTTTGATTTGTTCAATTTGTTATATTTTTAAGTTTCATCTATTTATACCTTTAGAATTTGCTAATTAAATCCAATTGAATCATGCTTCGGTAGAGAGATGAAGGTGTTTTTTGCTTTCATTTGATTGAAATACAAATAGTTTGGAAACTGTATCTCATACTTTCTTATCTGTTGGAGAAATTATTTGGCAAAAAATGTATCGGCTAGATAGAAAATCTCACCAGCAGCTAAGGAAGGTGGGTTTTTAGCCAACGAAGGTATTCACATGTACAACCCCTCCAAATATGTATTTTGCAGTTTCCCTTAACTTTTGAGTAGCAATTTTCACTTCAATTCTTACATTTAAACCGTTAATTTCAATATTTGCAGAACAGTTCTCACTTCCTATGCCTCTAGGTACATGTTGCATCAAATAATGATACATTAGATTAGCTGAATCACAAATCAAACCAACTGAAATGCTATATATGTACGTTCTACTTTATAACTCACTGATATTTATTTTTCGCTTTCCTCTCAATTTCATTTTCTTTTAGTTGAGTGGTGCTTACTTACTCCTTGAAGGTACCCCAAACGTCTCCTTAGGATAACAAGCCCACCAAGTTACCTTTTAAATTTAAAGCTTCGCAATATCACAGTTGAACATTATGACTGGACTCTTTTGCCTAACTGTGGTCAATTATCTCTTAACTTCACATACAACACATCTTTTGCAATGTTCATATCTCGACTTTAGATACTAATATGTTGAAAGAGTTGGCCAAAATCATTGAAGAGCTATTGAGCAATACATAAGACGTCAATTTCGTTTAGCCATTATCCTTTTCAGGTTGACGTTTGACGCAGTATAAATGAGGCTACAATGGAGGGAAGACTCACCTGCCTTTGCTCAGTAGATACATCACATTGTTCTGCACGGTTTTTGGTATTATCTGGCTTATGTGTCAGTGATATTACAGGATCACCGTTGATAAGCTGATCGAAAAAGCAGATGGTTTTGTTGGTGTTTTTTCCGGGTAAGGTTTTATTCTCTAGAAAATTCGATGATTAATATTCTTCTTCCTTTTTCTTCAGTTGATATTGGATATTAATTTGGATTAATTTGAAGTGGTAATTAATTTCTAGATGATGATTGTTAGAATATGTAAAATATATTCTGATTAGTAAAAATATATTTTGTAATATTTTGTAATCTTCTATTTTAGGATAGCATATGTTAGTATTATTTAGTGAAATTAGTTTCTAATTGGTAGCCTACAATTATGGTGTAAATCATGTATATCAACCCATTCATAGAAGGAGCAGTTATTCAAGGAAAACATTCTCTTACATGGTATCGGACTAGGTTCTCTAAAACCCTAGCATCCTAAAACCCTACCCCTCGGCCGCCAACCCCCGCCGCGCCGACCCCCTCCCTCCCACCCTCTCTCTCTTCGTTTTCCTCCCTCTTCTCCATGGGCGACACCTCAGTTGCATCCTGCGACTACGAGTCACCAATATCCAAATCATGCATTCTATTGTGCTTGCTACGAAGAAGCCGTACAATAGCTGGGCTACCTGTCTTCCAAGCTCCATTGTCGTGCCAACTTGGTGATCGACCATATCCTACCTCGTGCCTCTCCCACCGTGCCACCACCGGCTACGCCGGGGGGCTTGCTGCTAAGGCACTATGGGAACGAGGTTTGGATGACATTGTTCGGCAATGGATTTTGGCACCATATCCAATGATCTTCTTAACACGATCATTCATCCGAGAGGACTGCTTGTGGGAAGCTTGGGACCGCCTTGTTCGTCTTTTCGGGACAATAAATCGGCTAGGGCTCTCGCTCTTGATGCGAAGTTCACCAACACCAAATTGGTGGATTTCCGAATGTGAAAGCCTGCGCACCGGTACGAAAGTTCTTGCGAGACAACCTTGCCAACGTCGGTCACAAAGTTTCCGACGACGAACGACTTGTCTTCGCCCCCGAGGTTGTCGGACGAATATAAGACTTTTCGCACAACGGTGCGGACCGTACTCCTCTCCCCGTCTTTTGCGTTGTCCGGTCGATGCGCAGGAGCTTGAGGAAGATAGCCATGCGGGACGCCATTCACGACGCCGGCTCGGCCTTCTCTTGTTTCCCGCAATGTTACTCCTCGACGTTTCTCGGGTAATGGACACCCACGTGGTGCGAAAATAACGCCCACAATGTAAACGCTTCGCGAGAAATGCGTGGCGGGAAAAACAACCGCGGTCGCGGCGGCGGCAACCGCGACAACCGCGGTGGCGGCGGCGGTGGACAAAGCGCGGCGGGGGCGGCCCATCTTTGCACGGCCGCGCCGGCCGCCAAGAGCCTCGGCCCCCGCCGTCGTGGTATTATCCACCATGGGCGACTTGGGGGCCACGGCCGTGGGCCACCACCGCTTGTCCCTACCCTACGGCGGGATGGCGGCCGACCCCGTGGCGGGCGGCGGACCGCGTCCGGCCCCTCGCGGCGGGGAGTTCTTGGTCCTCGTCCTCCGGTCGTTCACACTCGTCGGCCTCGTCGTCACATGGCGGGTATGCGCCAGCGGATATTGATCAAGCTATGCACGCACAATGTCGTTGACTCCTTAGTGACGGGGAATTGGTACATGGACACGAGACCCACGTCTCGTATGATCGACTCCCCGGTACTCTCTGTCTTATTATCAATTGAGCAAAAATAATGGCATTATTGTTGGTAATGGTAGCATGATTCCAATTCGTGGTTATGGTCAGGCTTCCCTTCAAGTAAATCCCTCTTTAAAGCTGAAAAATGTCTACGTGCACCTAAACTCATCAAAAACCTTGTTACGTTTCGTAAATTTACTATAGATAATATGGTTTCGTTGAATTTGATCCTTTGGTTTTAATGTGAAGGATTTACGGACGGGGGCAAACTCATGAGATGTGAGAGTTCGGGTGATCTTTATCCATTCTTCCCAAATTTTCGAGCCATCTCGCATTCGCACCATCTGTTTTTAGTGTAAATCTCTCCCTCGTATACGGCACTCAGTTTAGGTCATCCAGGGGATGTTATTCTTAGTTCTTTACGTAGTAGTAATTTGATTGAATGTAATAAGGCTCGAAACAATGTTTGTCATTCTTGCCCTCTGGGGAAATTAATTAAATTGCCTTTTTATGACTCTCTTTCAACTACTACTATGCCTTTGATATTGTTCACAGTGATGTATGGACTGCACCTTTGTTCTTACCTAAATCGATCACGGATATTATGTTTTATTTCTTGACAATTACACAAATTTTCTTTGGACTTTTCCAATCAAAACAAAGTCCCGAGGTTTATGATGTTTTCTTGCCGTTCCGGAATTTCATTCGCACTCAGTTTGAAAAAGAAATCAAAACTTTTCAATGTGACAACGGGCGTGAATTTGATAATGGTCCTTTCATAAATTTTGTGAACAAAACGGGATGTGTTTCCGCTTTTATTGTCCCCACACTTCCCCCCAAAATGGTAAAGCGGAACGGAAAATAAAATCGATCAATAATGTTGTTCGTACACTCCTTGCCCATGCATCTATGCCCCCTCCTATTGGCATCACGCTTTGGCCATGGCCACGTACCTACTGTGATATTCTCCCTTCTAAACTCTTAGCATATAAGACACCCACTCACATTCTTTATCAAAAGAATCCATCCTACTCTCATCTTCGAGTTTTTGGTTGTCTATGCTTTCCTCTCTTTCCCTCCACACAAATTCATAAGCTACAATCTAGGTCCACCTCATGTGTCTTCCTAGGATACCCTTCCAACCATCGGGGGTACAAATGCTATGACTTATCGGCGAAAAATAATCATAGCTCGGCATGTGTGTGGTTTGATGAAAATTCCTTTCCTTTTTCACAAATGCATACTCTATCTCCTACCTCGTATGATTTTTGGATCTTGATAATTCCCCGTTGAGAATCCAGCATTTGCATGACCGGGCCGTGCTTCCCAATCGACTTCCCCCTCCTCCTCGTGCAACCCACCACCCGATCTCCCCTACCTCTTCTCCTTCATCGCCCCGGCCCGGCGGATCCGCCTCCCCCGCCCCACGGCAGGTTCCCCGCTGCCGACCCTTCCTCTCTCGGCTGCCCCCGCGCGGCGGCCCCTCCCACCGTGCCACCCGCCGTCGTACTCGCGACTACGCGTAGTCGACATGGGATTTTTAAGCCCAACTCCAAGTACCATAATCAAGCCTTAAGTGTCACCACCCCAATTCCATCTCCCCCATTCCTCGGAATCCGTTGGTGCCCTTAATGATCCGAATGGAAGAATGCTACGCAAGATGAATATAATGCTCTTATTGATAGTAAGACTTGGAGTTGGTCCTCGTCCTCAAATGCTACTATTATTCGGTCTTTATGGATTTTCGGCATAAAAAGAAATCGATGGTTCTTTTGAGAGGCATAAAGCCCGTCTTGTAGGTGATGGCGGTCTCGACGGGAGGGTGTTGATTGTGGCGAGACGTTCGGTCCGGTGGTCAGCCGGCAACTATCCGTGTGGTTCTTACTATTGCTTTATCTCGCTCTTGGCCCATTCATGACTTGATGTAAAGAATGCTTTCTTGCATGGCAATTTGAATGAGATCGTCTATATGTATCAACCTTTGGGGTTTCGGGATCCGCTCGTCACGATCATGTTTGTCTCTTGCGTAAATCTCTTTATGGTTTGAAGCGAGCACCACGAACTTGGTATCGAGCGTTTTTTGAATATGTGGCAACCATTGGTTTCTCCCATAGTACATCGACAACTCTCTCTTCATCTTTTGTCGTGGGAAAGATATTGCTTATATTTTGTTATATGTGGATGATATTATTCTACTTCACATCTTGGACTCTCTCGGACTCGGCATCGTGTCCAAATTAGCTACGGAATTTGCAATGAAAGACTTGGGTCCGTTGAGCTATTTTTTGGGGATTGCGGTCTCCGGGGACAACAATAGCCTCTTTATGTCTCGGAGAGTTCTTATGCGAGAGGATATTCTTGACGGAGCGAGGGCATGTCACGGTGTAAGCCGCCCCTTGCTCCAGGTTGACTCAAAAGGGCAAGCTCGGCGCGTCTTCAAGCGCCCCGTATGAGGATCCTACGAAGTATCGTCGTCTGGGCGGTGCCTTGCAATACTTGACATTCACTCGGCGACATATCATCTGCTGTCCAACAAGTTTGCTTGTTTATGCATGACCCCAAGGTCCAGCATATGGAAGCATTAAAACGCATTTTGCGTTACATTCGAGGTACGATTGACTTTGGCACACATTTATACAAATCCCCTCTACAGTCACTCCTATCATATACAGATCTTTGATTGGGAGGATGTCCGGACACTCGACGCTCCACATCGGGTTATTGTGTCTATCTTGGGGATAACTTGATTTCTTGGTCTTCCAAGCGCCAACCTACTCTATCTAAGTCAAGTCTTTGAGCGAATACGAGAGGGGTTGCTAATGTTGTCTCTGAGTCTTGTTGGATTCGTAATCTGTTGCTTGAACTCCATTGTCCTATTCGTCAAGCAACGTTGGTCTATTGTGATAATGTAAGTGCCATTTACTTGTCTGGAAATCCGGTACAACATCAACGTACCAAGCATATCGAAATGGACATTCACTTTGTTCGCGAAAAGGTTAGACGTGGCGAAGTTCGTGTCCTACACGTTCCGTCCGTTATCGATTCTTGACATTTTCACCAAAGGTCTTCCGCGCGTACTATTTGATGATTTTCGCGACGAGTCTAACCGTTCGTAGACCTCCCGCTTAGCGCGGGGTGTGTTAGAATATGTAAAATATATTACGATTAGTAAAATATATTTTGTAATATTTTGTAATCTTCTATTTTAGGATAGCATATGTTAGTATTATTTAGTGAAATTAGTTCCTAATTGGTAGCCTACAATTATGGTGTAAATCATGTATATCAACCCATTCATGGGAACAGATTATTCAAGGAAAACATTCTCTTACAATGATGAATGCAATATTTAGGCTAGCAGGCTGTTAAAGTATCCTTTCTGCAGTTTTTCGTAGTTTCTTAACATTTTTGTTTAATATGTAGTTTTGCATTTCTTCTCTTGACCCATAAATTAATTGGCATGCAGACCACGATATGAAATTGTGAGAGGTTTACAAGTAGATAGAAAGCACATATATTGCATCACTGGTCATAGCGTGAACGATGCACCTGTTTTAAAGAAAGCTAAAGTTGGAATAGTTGTTGCAGATGCAACAGATGTTGCCCCCATATAGTGTTTCTGATACAGTCCTCACAGAACGTGGCCCGAGTGTCACTATGAGTTCAGTTCTCGGAGTAGCCTTGTCTAAGATCTGAGGATTAACTGAGCAACTTTATTAGTCGTGTCTGGTGTTAATTTATTTTTGATACCTGAAATGCCTATTACGAAGGCGTTTTCCACTGTAGACAACTAAACCGAAGTACTTATTGGACATACTTTTGCATTAATATATCTGCAAATGCGTATATTTGTGGTAATGTATACATTTACACCATGCAAAGCATCAAAAAGTTAATGTCATTTTTAACGTAATATGTTGGGCCCATGCTGACATTTATACCATGCAAAGCATCAAAAACTTCTTAATGTCATTTTTAAACGTAATATGTTGGGGCCGTGCCCTTCTAGTCTTATACTAAAATGAGAGTGATAAGCATGGACATTATGTTAAGTTTCAATCAAAAAAATAATTCATGGAAATATTACAATATTAAGTAATGAATAATGCAAATAAAAACAAGCAAGGAATTACAAAGATTAAAAAAAAAAAATCAACGTTAAAATATTGGATAAATTTTTTCCCAACGACAAAGTAGATAATTTAAAATTATAATTAAAATTAAAACTCAAAATTATTATTGTAAATAAAAAAGAAGAATGTAATTTCTAATTTACATGTGATACAAAAATAAAAAGGTTTGAACTAGTAAAAACAAGTTGTTTTCCGGAAGCTAAAAAATATTTTTTCTCCAAATACACATTTTTAGAGTATTGAATAAGCACAAATTGCTGCTCTAATATTTGCAATATAGGGTAATGTATAAGGTTGATCATTACAAAATTTGAAATTTAAGTTACTTAAGCCAATGTTTTTTTAGGATATATAGTTGGAGAAAACGTGTTAATTCAAATAATGATTCCATCTAATGTCAGAATACTTTTCAAGTTAATATCAGCAAAGATATTTTGAATAACATTATCGTTTGACATGAACATTAATAAAAGACATAGAGGAACAATCATTACCTTATGTCGAGTTATTTTCTAAGAAATCTATGTGTAAAAATGAATAACGTTTTTGCTACTTTTTCAAGTAAGAGAGATGAAAAGAGGTCGGATTTTAGTTTATGATAATGGTGGATAAATAACAATTAAAGTAAAAAATGTAACATATATGTTTTGTAATTTCATTGGAGAAACATATATTACTCATTAATTTATTTTGAATCATGTAACATTTCATGTTGTTGATTTTATCCAAAAATTATTTGGTTATACGATCGATTTGTTATCAGTAATTAATCCGTATAATTTTTGTTTAGATACATTTGCATAAAGAATAAGATGACATTTAAGATATCATATACATAGCTCTAATGAATGTGCTTAAACAAGCAAAACAATAATTGGCTATGTAAATATTTTTAAATATTATTTGCGCATCACATGGATGCTAATACCGATAATGATAATGGCCAGGTGTAGGTGATTTTAAGTTGGAATGGGTTTCAAATCAGTTTATAAGATAGTATGTATCTTGCATTAGCATTCCTATGATAGTATTTGGTGTAATACAATAAATCGTGTAAGTAAACCTTCTCATCCATTTTAATTATTTTGTTTGCACAATCCGTTAAACTTGGAACTTGAAGCCAAAATTATTACCCTTGAACTGCAAGAAATTAGGATAAATACTTAAATAATTGTTAAATTCATTATTTTAAATTCACTTTTATTCTCAAGCATTGTCTTAAATAAGTGTTTTCCTCTATCACCAATCGATTATTATCAACTAAATGTGAATGAAAATTCTACATTTTAAGCACAAGGAGTAAACGCACAAAAAATGTATTTAAATATATAGTTGCGAAAATCATATAATTCGTGTTTCGATTCTTGAGAAACTAATCTGCAGTTGATATGCTAATTACATGGATAATTTAAACAGTGAACTGACCTCCTTTATAATGTCTTGCATATTATTTAACAATAATCATTCAAGCAAGTCTAGAAATAAACAGGAAAAGATTGATTAAGCTTACCGTAAAATATCAAAGTTATATCGAATCATCAAAACTGGTCTAAAAGTTCAAATTAATAAATAAATAAAAAATTACAGCAATGCATCTATTTTTTCAAACATAAGTAAATTTCTTTTTAAATATAACTTGGATAAACAATCATTAAAAATACCAATTAAAGATTGTCGCAGGTGAATAGTTTAGTTTAGATCTTCAACAGCCACAATTTTACATAAATTCTACTTTGATATATAAAATTTGATATGATTACTTCTTCTACATCAGCCGTGCATCGCGCGGGTACGAATACTAGTATATATAAAATAGGAGTCGTACAAGCAACGTGGTTAAGCCAAGGGCCAAGCTAATAACAAGCCACTTGGCAATTTAAGACAAAGTTAATGAGAATTAGGATAAAGTTAATAATAATTGTAATACAAGTTTTGAATTGATAATTAAAATATAAAAGATTCAAATTTGAATCTAAAGCTAAATATTTAAAAACAGATATTATCAATATTTATATTTATCTATTTTTTAATTTTGATGAAATATCATTTTTTTAAGGATAAAAGTTTTGAATTGAAAGATAATGTTTTTCAAACTTAGATTAATTTTATATATATATATATATATATATATATATATATATATATATATATATATATATATATGTATATATATATTATAAACTATGCTAATTAAGTAAAAATTCTCAATGTGCTAGCTAGTGTACGGACGTTTAGTAGAAGGAAAACTTGGAAAGTCTTTGGAATCTGATTAGAGGAATAACTTTGCCACCACGTTACGGTTGCGGGGCTTGGTGTATTTTTTATCTTCTCAATTTTGTCAAGTCTGCAGGGCTAAGAAAAGTCAGATTCCACTTCTTTCATGTTGAGAAAATTCTTAGAAATTCTTCTAAGAATTGTTGCCTGAAGATATCGCATTTGCTTTAGTGATTTTATCTTGAGTACGTGTAGATTTTATTTTACTCATGAAGTCACATCCTAATTGTACCATTTGGCACAAACCCTACGCACGATTCCGAGTTTTTTATATAGTTCAATTTACTTTATATGTTTCTAATAAATCAAACTTTATGAAAACAGTAGGCGACAAAATGTCACTTCAGTGCTTGCAACTAAACTATAAGGAACAGTCTTATACGCAACAAAAGCTATTTATCTATATATATATATAATAAGAGAGGTACAAGTAAGTCTGTGCACGAATCGGGTCGGTTCGGTTTTGGCATCATCGAGTTGAAATTTCGAATTTTGACTTTCTAAAATTCTCAACCAAACTCTATCCATTCTAGGTTCAATTCGATTCATTTTTTATTATTTTGGTTCTGTTACACAAATCGATTTGTTCGAAATTTGAACAAGCAACTATTTTCTTTTCAGTTTTAGAGTAAACATAACCTAAAATAATGAGATCCTAAATTTGCAGCCTTATAAACAAGACATTAACTAAGAAAAAACCATAAACTTGCAAGCATAATAGCATATAAATGGCAAAACAAGAGCTTGACAACTTGTGCAAACATACAAATCCGCCAACACCACATTACATATACCAAATTAATAATACAACATCTTGCAACTTGCAAAGGACAAACATAATAATTCAGTTTGCATCCTCAAAAAAATCAAAACAAAAACTCTAATTTGTACAGGCTAAGATCAAAGAACAAACAAAGCCGTGGGTGGAGGCAATGGCCAAAAGGCAAAGATGGCTCGTGAGAAGAACGCTGAAAAGATGAAAGACCAGAAGGGAAGTTCGGGTCGGTTGATAATTAAAACTAACCGTATCCGAACCGTTAAACTCTAATATTTTACAATTGCATTTGTAATTCAAAATCGAATTGTAGTATCCAAATTGAATTATTCGAAATGTTTCGAATCGGTTCGGATGTGGTTAAGCCAAGTGACAAGGTAATAATAAGCCACTTGACAATTTTAAGACAAAGTTAATAAGAATTGTAATACAAGTTTTGAATTGAGAATTGAAATATAAAGATTCAAATTTGAATCTAAAGCTAAATATTTAAAAACAAATATTATCAATATTTATATTTATCTACTTTTTTAATCTATTTTTTTTTTTTTTTAATTGAAAGGTTATATATATATATATATATATTACAATTATAAAAGCTAATCACTTTTTTGAATTGAAATATAAGTCTTTTTCAAACTTTGCCACCACATTTATATATATATATATATATATATATATATATATATATATATATATATATATATATATATATCAATTATAAGTTTTTTATATGTTTAATTTACTTTATATATTTCTAATAAAAATTCTCAATGAAGCTATCTAGTGTACATAGCTATCTTAGTTTAGTAGAAAAACTTGGAAAGTCTTTGGACTGATTAGAGGAATAACTTTGCCACCACATTTACGGTTGCGGGACTTGTGTGTTTTTTTGTCTTCTCAAATTTTGTCAAGTCTTTGGGGCTAAGAAAAAGTCAAGGTTCCACTTCTTTCATGTTGAGAAAATTCTTGAAACTCTTCTAAGAATTATTGTCCTGATATAGCATTTGCTTTAGTGATTTTATCTTGAGTCTGTGTAGATTTTATTTTACTCATGAAGTCACATCCTAATTGTACATTTTAGCACGAACCCTACGCACAATTCCAAGAGTTTTTTATATAGTTCAATTTACTTTATATATTTCAAATAAATCAAGCTTTATGAAAACAATAGGCAGCAAATGTCACTTCAATGCTTACAATTAAAGTATTAGGAACAATTTTATACGCAAGAAAAGCTATTTGTCTATATATATATATAAAATAGGAGAGGTACAAGCAACGCGGTTAAGCCAAGTGACAAGGTAATAACAAGCTACTTGACAATTTTAAGACAAAATTAATGAGAATTAGGAGAAAGTTAATAAGAATTGTAATACAAGTTTTGAATTGATAATTGACATATAAAGATTCAAATTTGAATCTAAAGCTAAATATTTAAAAACACATATTATCAATATTTATATTTATCTATTTTTTTAATTTGTACTGAAATATCATTTTTTTTAAAGATAATTTTTTTGAATTGAAAGGTTATATATATATATATATATATATATATATATATATATATATATATATATATATATATATATATATATATATATATATATATATATATCAATTATAAACTATGCTAATCACGTAAAAATTCTCAATGTAACTATCTAGTGTACATACGTTTAGTAGAAGGAAAACTTGGAAAGTCTTTGGACTGATTAGAGGCATAACTTTGCCACCACATTTATGGCTGCAGGACTTGGTGTATTTTTTTGTCTTCTCAAATTTTGTCAAGTCTTTGGGGCTAAGAAAAATCAAGGTTCCACTTCTTTCAGGTTGAGAAAATTCTTAGAAACTCTTCTAAGAATTATTGTCCCATATCGCATTTGCTTTAGTGATTTTATCTTGAGTCTGTGTAGATTTTATTTTACTCATGAAGTCACATCCTAATTGTACATTTTGGCACGAACCCTACGCACAATTCCAGAGTTTTTTATATAGTTCAATTTACTTTATATATTTCTAATAAATCAAGCTTTATGAAAAATCAATTATAAACTATGCTAATCACGTAAAAATTCTCAATGTAGCTATCTAGTGTACATACGTTTAATAGAAGGAAAACTTGGAAAGTCTTTGGACTGATTAGAGGAATAACTTTGCCACCACATTTACGGTTGCAGGACTTGGTGTATTTTTTTGTCTTCTCAAATTTTTGTCAAGTCTTTGGGGCTAAGAAAAGTCAAGGTTCCACTTCTTTTACGTTGAGAAAAATTCTTTGAAACTCTTCTAAGAATTATTGTCCGGATATCGCATTTGCTTTAGTGATTTTATCTTGAGTCTGTGTAGATTTTATTTTACTCATGAAGTCACATCCTAATTGTACATTTTGGCACGAACCCTACGCACAATTCCAAGAGTTTTTTATATAGTTCAATTTACTTTATATATTTCTAATAAATCAAGCTCTATGAAAACAATATGCAGCAAATGTCACTTCAATGCTTGCAATTAAACTATTAGGAACAATCTTATACGCAAGAAAAGCTATTTGTCTATATATATAAAATAGGAGAGGTACAAGCAACGTGGTTAAGCCAAGTGACAAGGTAATAACAAGCCACTTGGCAATTTTAAGACAAAGTTAATGAGAATTAGGACAAAGTTAATATGAATTATAATATAAGTTTTGAATTGATAATTGAAATATAAAGATTCAAATTTGAATCTAAAGCTAAATATTTAAAAACAGATGTTATCAATATTTATATTTATCTATTTTTTTTTAATTTGAACTGAAATATCATTTTTTTAAAGATAAAGTTTTTGAATTGAAAGATAATGTTTTTCAAACTAGATATATATATATATTATATATATATATATATATATATATCAATTATAAACTATGCTAATCACGTAAAAATTCTCAATGTAGCTATCTAGTGTACATATGTTTAGCAAAAGGAAAACTTGGAAAGTCTTTAGACTAATTAGAGGAATAACTTTGCCACCACATTTACGGTTGCAGGACTTGGTGTATTTTTTTGTCTTCTCAAATTTTGTCAAGTCTTTGGGGCTAAGAAAAGTCAAGGTTCCACTTCTTTCACGTTGAGAAAATTCTTAGAAACTCTTCTAAGAATTATTGTCCGGATATCGCATTTGCTTTAGTGATTTTATCTTGAGTCTCAGGGTGTAGATTTTATTTTACTCATGAAGTCACATCCTAATTGTACATTTTGCTTTGGGCCTACGGACAATTTCAGAGTTTTTTATATAGTTCAATTTACTTTATATATTTCTAATAAATCAAGCTCTATGAAAATAACAGGCAACAAATGTCACTTCAGTGTTTGCAATTAAACTATTAGGAACAATCTTATACGCAAGAAAAGCTATTTATCCATATATATAAAATAGAAGAGGTACAACCAACGTGGTTAAGCCAAGTGACAAGGTAACAACAAGCCACTTGGCAATTTTAAGACAAAGTTAATGAGAATTAGGACAAAGTTAATAAGAGTTGTAATACAAGTTTTGAATTGATAATTGAAATATAAAGATTCAAATTTGAATCTAAAGCTAAATATTTAAAACACATATTATCAATATTTATATTTATCTATTTTTTAAATTTGAACTGAAATATCATTTTTTTTTTAAGATAAAGTTTTTGAATTGAAAGATAATGTTTTTCAAACTTGTATATATATATATATATAAACTATGCTAATCATGTAAAAATTCTCAATATAGCTATCTAGGGTACATATGTTTAGCAGAAGGAAAACTTGAAAAGTCTTTGGATTGATTAGAGGAATAACTTTGCCACCACATTTATGGTTGCAGGACTTGGTGTATTTTTTTGTCTTCTAAACTTTTGTCAAGTCTTTGAGGCTAAGAAAAGTCAAGGTTCCGTTTCTTTCATGTTGAGAAAATTCTTAGAAACTCTTCTAAGAATTATTGTCTGGATATCGTGTTTGCTTTAGTGATTTTATCTTGAGTCTGTGTAGATTTTATTTTACTCATGAAGTCACATCCTAATTGTACATTTTGGCACGAACCCTACGCACAATTCCAGAGTTTTTTGTATAGTTCAATTTACTTTATATATTTCTAATAAATCAAGCTTGGTACAACCAATCCAAAAAGATCATTATCTGTATACCTCTCTTTCTGATCGTTTTCAGTAGCGTTGCATCTTATAATTATATAATTTGTTAACAAGAAAAAGAAGTTGGGGTTTAAGCAAAACAAATTATCTCATTTATCTCGGCGTAATTTATAAAAGATCATTTTTAAATTCATTAAGATATAGCGCGAAGCGCGGTCAAATTCACTAGTTAGATATAAGCGTTATGAAAGGATAGATTTAGGGCTTGTTTGGAAAGTCACCCAGTTAATTGTAATTACACAATTTGATCCATTTGTTTGACCAAGTAATTACACAGTTAGGTGGAATTGGGTGTAATTACGCTTATTGGGTGGAATTGGGTGTAGTTATTTTTTAGTTTCTTTCTTTTTTGGTTTATTTAATTTCTTTTCATTTTTAATTTATTTTTAATTTCTATTATTTTAATTTCTTTTTTCTATTTACTTTTTAATTATTTTTATTTTTAAAAATATATTTTCTTTTTATATTAACTTTGTTTCTTGTTGTTCCATGTAAAAATATTTTTTATTTTATTTTATTTTATTAATTTAGAGTGCTATTATTCTAATTTTGACTTTATTAGAAAGTCTTTCTTATTAGTTATATTAAAATAGAATTTTATTATTAATGAGGTTATAGACTTTATTTTGTCTTTTTGAATTATATTTACTTAATGGAATTTGACTTATGTAATGTTGGAATTTGACAGTATTATATTAAACTTTTCTCTTGGATTTTGAATTTAGGTTATATTTTCGATTTTAATTTATTTGCTTTAGTACTATTGACTTGTTATTTCACATTGTATGTTGTTTATTTTTCACTTACAGTTCATAGATTTTTTTGTAAGTCTGCTTTTATGTTTTATAATTAATTGAAATTAAAATATTATTAATTTGAAAAATATATCAATTAATTTTTACAAAATTAGTTACAAATATTTAATTATTAATTAATATATTCTCATGAAACAATGTGTTATTAAAGAACTAATTTAATATAATTTATTAAGGCGCATATTTTTTTAATATTAATTTTAAATTTTTGATAAATAAAAGTGATTTTTAAAGCACTCTTGTAATTATACTATAATTACATTATGACAAACAAACAGGTTTTTATAATTATAATATTTGTGTAATTACTAAGCTGTGTAATTACTACCCTTATAATTACACCAATTCCAATTACCAAGTGGCTTTCCAAACAGATGATAGTGAAAATTGACTCGAAGTCAGTGGAATATCACTGGTACGTAAGGTTCTGTGACGAGCTTTTGTGGAAATTGACTTGGGTCAACAGTCAACAACAATAATGGAAATTAAGTAATTTTCACATTTCAAAGACGGAAGTAATAGTGATCAATTTATCACTATATAGAAGGACTAGAAGTTCCTAGCTGGTTAGACATATCCAAGAAATAAGATATGGAGTACCAACAATTGCTAATACCTTTCTGCTTCTATTCACTTATTATCCTTTCTGTCCAGCAATCGCAGCTTACTGGCTTCTCATATGCTGGGCAACATCTATGTGCCCGCGATGATGCCTTTTATTTGCTTCAATTTAAGAAAGGCCTCACAATTCATCCCAAAGGAAGTTATAATCATGCGTGTTACTACAAGGCCCGAGCCAAGACTTTATCCTGGAATGTTACAGGAGATTGTTGCAAATGGTATGGTGTTACTTGCAATGGATTTACGGGTCACGTGATAGGCCTCGATCTTTCTTGCAGCTTTCTTTACGGAACTATTAATGCTAACAGCAGCCTCTCAAAATTAAACAAGCTCATTTCTTTAGATCTCTCTTTCAACGATTTTGGAGGCTCAATTTTAGAATCCATTGGCAACCTCACTGCAATTAGAGAGTTGACACTTTCAAATAACAAATTCACTGGTAATGTTCCCTCAACTATCTCAAAATTAAACAAGCTCATTTCTTTAGATATCTCTTCCAACCATTTTGGAGGCTCAATTTTAGAATCCATTGGCAACCTCACTGCAATTAGAGAGTTGACACTTTCAAATAACAAATTCACTGGTAATGTTCCCTCAACTATCTCAAAATTAAACAAGCTCATTTCTTTAGATATCTCTTCCAACCATTTTGGAGGCTCAATTCCAGAATCCATTGGTAATTTCACTAGAATTACAAGTTTGGATCTTTCGAATAACAGTTTCAGCGGAAATGTTCCCTCAACTGTAGGAAAGCTGAACAAACTTAGCTCCTTAGGCCTCTCTTTCAATAATTTTGAAGGCTCGATTCCAGACATCTTTGCCAACCTTTCAGAGCTATCTTATTTATATTTTGAAACTAACAATTTCACTGGCTCATTCCCCTATTCAATTACATCCTTGACTCACCTTGGAGGATTAGAGTTGCACAACAATTTACTAACTGGTACACTTCCCTTTAATATAAGTGGGCTTCAAGAGCTACAAACACTTGATTTGTCCTTCAATTATTTCACTGGCACAGCACCCCCTTGGTTATTCAATCTTCCATTGCTGTCGGATTTATATGTTCAATCCAATCAATTAACCAAATTGCCAAATGAGATCAAGAGCGATCACTTAAAGCACTCTGAAATTGATCTTTCGAACAACAAGTTGCACGGTAAAATCCCTGATTGGATGTTATCCATGACCGTGGACGTGCTAGATCTCTCTCATAACTTCCTCACAGGCATTGAAAAACAAGTATGGCGCTCAATGGATTTGTTCTACCTTAATTTGGAGAACAATTCTCTTCAAGGGTCTTTGCTTCCGTCCATTTGTGACATGACTAGGCTTCGAATCCTCAATTTGGCTCATAACAATTTCAGTGGTTCAATCCCAACATGTTTGGGTAGTAGTCCCCTTGCTATTTTAGACTTGCGAATGAACAATTTTCATGGAGAGATACCAAGATTCTTACCAAAAGGGTTACAGTACCTTAGTTTACATGGCAATCAACTGGGGGGACAAGTTCCACGATCCTTGGTTAACTGTACAAACTTGGAAGCTCTCGATTTGGGGAATAACAAGATAAATGACACGTTCCCCATCTGGCTGGAGAAACTTCCAAACCTACAAATTATGATTCTGAAATCAAATCTCTTTCACGGTCCAATTGGTGAATTAGTGTCCGAGTTTCCATTTCCTGAGTTACGAATCTTTGACCTTTCCTTCAATGGGTTCACTGGAACTTTGCCACCTAATTTTTTCAAAAAATTTAGAGGTATGATGGATGTGGATGAAGAAAAAACAGGAATTATGATGGATGTGGATGAAGAAAAAATAGGAATTACTCGAGACAGTAATAGCAATCACACCGACTGGAATCGCCTAATCTACACGGCTCTCCACAGCGATTCCCTAAGATACGAGCATTTCCAGCCTAACATGGCCAACAGGAATTACCTTTACCATGTTAGCTTGGTGATAAAAGGTAATGTGTTTGATATGAGAATCACATCAATAATGACAAGTATTGATTTATCAAGCAATAGGTTTGAAGGAGATATTCCAAATTCCCTTGGAAGTCTGAACTCACTTGTGTTACTCAACCTATCTCACAACAACTTCTGGGGTTATATTCCTGCAGAAATTGCAAAGTTGCATGAGCTCGAAGCATTAGACCTCTCATGGAACAGACTCATTGGAGAAATCCCTGGTCAATTGTCGAGTCTGACATTTCTTGAGGTCTTAAACCTTTCATACAATCATCTTGTTGGGCGCATTCCGCTTGGGAAACAGTTCAATACATTTCCAATTGATTCGTATTGTGGAAATCCTGATTTATGTGGATTTCCACTATCAAAGGAATGTGGAAAAAATAATGTGTTAGATGAGTCACCACTTGAACAAGATGATGATGATTCAAGTTTTGCTAGCGGGTTCACATGGCAAGCTGTCGTAATAGGGTATGGTTGTGGTATTCCTTTTGGATTGTTCATGGGAAGCCTCATGTTCATATTTGGAAAACCAAAATGGTTTGTGAACTTCGCTGAAGATATTGCTCAACAAATTGCTGCTAGGAAGCGAAGAAGGCAAAGGAAGAGACATCAAAGACATTGAGACACGGTTTAAGAATGACGTAGCAACATATCAGGTATTGATTAAAACTTTTGGTTTTGAATCAGGAACAGCAGTACTTCTGTAGCTGTTTTTTCTTTCTAATAGTTTAAGAACTGTCCACACATTTTGGATCCCTTTTTTCTTTAAAATGGTGGCTGCTTGGTTTATTAGATTACAGTCTGTCAATTTTTTTTCCCTAAAGACCTAAGTATTAAAAAATTCAGGAAAGTCATTAATAGTCTAAAAGGACATAAACCATTTACATTTCTAATATCCTGTCTAATCTTTATTCTCATTCTCGTCTCTACAGATGTTGTTGAGGTTGCTGGAGAGTTGAACAGGTTTACATACTAGTTACATTATTTACAAATTTGTATTAATGAGGATTACCCTTTTCGTAGCAGGATTAGCCATAATTGTTATTGTATTAATAAGTTGGTGTTGATGTTCTGGGGCAATGTATGCATTTGTTTCTTCACTTTATATGCCTATGGTGATTTCTATAGTTTTATGAAAATAAAGAAATAAGTTTTCGACATTGCATCGTTTAAGGGATAGAGACTTCAATTCACATTCCCTTTAAGAGTTAATTACACGAATGGTCATCTATCATCCTTGCAGTAACATCAACTAAATTTTGTCACAATAAAATCACTTAACTATTGCTCCACTAGTTTTCCTGTTTGGCAAGCCATAGCATTAAAAATACCAAGTTGTGTTGCCACGTCAGCATTAATAACAAATTTTTACCTAAATAAAAGGCCCATTTTTTGTCATACTTCTAGACTTGAATTTGAAGTTTCTGATCAATATCATCAAATGGCTGTTTTGTCGACCTTAATAAACAATTCTGAAAGAAATTAATTTTGTAATTCAAACAAAACACATCCAAAGTTAGACAATACAATTGAAGAATATATCCAAAGACATTGTCCAAATTAATGCAACAAAACGAGAAATTTCAAACTGTAATTCCTAAACCTACGAGAAAAATATACTTCAAAATCCTTTCAAAATAATAAACTACTGAAATTTACCTGGCAAAGAATATAGAAGAACGCTAATGCAATCTCCACTTTGAATTTTAAAGTCGCAAAGCTCAACTTTTTGCTTCGTTCCTCACTACTTATATGTTGTAGCTGCAGAAACAGGTAATAATGCTATGTAAATTGTGAGTAATGGTAATAACAACTAATAATAGAGAAAAGTAGGTTGTTTTTTGGGTCCAAGATCAAAAGTAGATGATAAGTATCATCAAGTGCTGAAATTAATTTTATAAATAAATACTCCTGTTAAAAGGTGTTGGATAAGCAAATTTTACATTAACATAAGCGAAATATTCTTAATATTATTCACAAAAAGGAAAAAAATATTTTTACATAAAAACCGAATGACGAAATTAAGAACAGAGAGACAATTAGATATTATGTTCCAAGAGGAATATCTCGGATATTACAAAAGATATTAGAAATGAAATAGTAAAGTCTTTGTCGAACGACTAAAAAATTCATAAATTTGAGATCGATCAACTTATGGCTTTTAGTTGATTTTGGCTTTATAAGCTCTTTTGGTGTTTATTGAACACTTATATAAATCAAAAAGTACTTTCTAAACTAATTTGATCAGCTTATAAGTTTTGTCAAACACCCTCACTATGGCGTAAACTAAAATTGAACTACCGATTAGTTACTGACAGTATAAATTATTTTTACAATATTAAATTACTTTAAAAACCAACTTAAATATGACAGTGTAAAATAACCCTGAATATGAAAAAGAACAAGTAATTATTACAATGAGTTATATCAAAGAATTATTACTGTACTAATATTTTCTGCCATTTAACTGCACGATTTTCCGTTCAAATGGGCTGGTCTTTAATTTTTACCGTTCAAATGTCTTTGGTATTTAATTTTTGTCCTTCAAAATCGAATGTGACGGGCATAAATTCTTTAAAGTCTTTGCAAAAATAGGAATAACTTGTGTGATATTGTGATCGAAAATCGAATTTATGTCTTGCAATTTTTATTTTTTTTTGCATTGGAGAGACAAAATTAAAGACAACACAAAATAAAATAAAAGTGCAAATGACCCATTTTGCCAAAGTGATAATCAGTTGGAAATTGCTTGTTATAGTTGGTAAGCCCATTAGGCGGGCTTGCCACCTGCGGCCCAAACCCAAACCTGTGCTAGAAACATCTTTTTTTTTTTTTTTTTTTTGCGGACTCACTTCGTTTGGGGTGGTCTTTAATTTTGCCTTCAAACTAGTAGTCTTTAAGTTTTCTTCGCCTAATACCCCGATTGTGAGTTCAAACCCCAATTTAATTAAAAAAATCACAAGGCAGAAATTTATAAATTTTATCCATATGCAAATTCTGCCTTTAAGGCCCAAATTTTATCTGAAGCGCAAAAGTTAAAGACCACCATTTTAAGGGATAAAAATTAAAGACCAACCCCAGCAAAGGGCAATCCTACAAATTGCCCCAGAAACATTAGAACCTCATGAAACCAACACATACTAGAAATTCATGGTCTACTACGGACTGAATTTAAAGTAAGGAAATTGACATGGCATAACTAATTACTAGTACATATTTATATTTAGTAGCTATAATTTAGATTAATTACATCATATAGCTATATATATATATATATATATATATATATATATATATATATATATATATATATATATATATATATATATAGTAGAATACTTTTTATTTTTATTCTACTCCTTCGTTCCGATCTCCTTCTACTCCCTCCGTCATCCGTGCCCCACTTCCGTCAACCACCATCACTGCCAGCCTCGCCGGAGACCAACAACAACAAATTTGGAACCAAATAGCTCTCCGCCGCCATTGATTTGAATACAATTTTTTTGTGGTTTCAAATGCAGATCTAGTTTCAACGCACATGATTGTAGCTCCCGTGTAGTTGATTTGAATGCGATTCTTTTGTGGTTTCAAATGCGAATCTGGTTTCAAAGTGCACATAATTATAGCTATCAATTGTAGATTTCTATCGCCGCCGTTGGTTTGAATGCAATTCTTTTGTGGTTTCAAATGCAGATCTGGTTTCAATTTTTTTGTAGCTATATTTTGTGTTTTCATTTGCAAAGGAGAAGCTCAGTTTCCTATTTTTTGTGTTTTCATTTGCAAAGGAGAAAGTTATGTGTGTGGATTTTGCAATATCATGCTACGGAAATGTTTTGCTGCAATGTTAGATTGTATACAACCAGATCTGCACTTCTCTGCCGCCGTCAGCTCAATGGACTGAGAAGTGTGGCGGAGAGATCATTCAGATCTGAGCTTCTTCCAGTCACGTTCTGATGACAAATGCGGCTCGTTTTGTTATTTTTTAGACTGTATTCAATTTGTTATTTTTTTGTATTCAGTTTTTGAGTGTATTTTTTAGTGTATCTATTTTTTATATTCAGTTTTTGAGTGTATTGGTTAATTTTTTAGTGTATCTATTTTTTTATATTCAGTATTTTAGTGTATATATTACAGCTGAATCTATTTTTTGGTATTTATGTTATTCGAATACAATGGAATTTAAAATGTAATAAGTTGAATACAATTATTTTTTATATTTATGTTGTTTGAATACAACCATTTTTTAAATACAATTGAATACAATGTAAAAGTAGCTACAAATGAATACAATTGAGTTGAATACATTTGATGTGAATACAGCTGAATTTGAATACAGCGAAAAGAATTTTTGAATACATTTTTACTCATTGTATTATGAATACAGTAAGGCCGTTTTATGAATACAACGAGCGATTTTATGAATACAGTGAAAAAAATAGCTATGCCATGTAAATATTAAAACTTTAGCTATGGAAAATTTTAAACCCTCAAAGTGTAGTCATTTATGTAAAATCCCCTTTAAAGTATATGCGATAACAATTTATTCATATATTGTGAAAATATTTTTTTATCATTTAATCACAATTAAATAATATTTATTGTCACTTTATTTTGTAATTTTGAATATTAAATTTTTTTTTACCCCTCCCCCAGGAGCTCTCTTTTTGCTCCCTTGGTGACTCAAACTCCAATCTTTGAGTTAGAGGTGGAGAGTGCTTACCATTTGAGCAACCCCTTTTTATCTAAATTATTTAATTGGACATAACCATAAACATGTAAGTATTTTCCAAGACGGTTAGGTCGAGCCATATTTGAATCTGATCTATTAAAGTAAGGGAAAAGGTGCAAATATACACCTTAACTTTGTGATTTAGAGCAAATACACCCCTTGTTACAAAAGTAGTGTATATATATAGCCACTACAAAATGGTGTAAATATACCCCTGCCGTTACAAAATGGTGCAAATATACCCTTTTCGCTGACGGAATTTAAAAAAAAAAAAAAATCATTTAGGTTGTTTTTTAATTAAACAAAATGTCACATGACTTTAAAAAAAAGTATACCTATTTTTTTTAGTAGACATATTTTTCTAAAGCCATATGGTTATTTTTTTCTGGTGCGTGGGGTTTGGTTCGTTTAAAAAAAATATCTCCGTGGCTTTAAAAAAAAAAAGATATCTACCCGTTTATTTAAACGAAACCGAGACCCCAGGAAAAAATTACTATATAGCTTTAGAAAAGTATATCTAATAAAAAAAAATGGGTAGACCTTTTTTTTTTTAAAGTCATGTGGCATTTTTATAATTAAAAAATTACCTATGTGATTTATTTATTTTAAAATTCCGTTAGCGAAAAGTGTATATTTGCACCATTTTGAAATGACAAGGGTATATTGGCACCATTTTGTAATGACAGGGGTATATATACACCACTTTTGTAACGAGGGGTATATTTGCTCTAAATCGCAAAATTGAGGGGTATATTTGCACATTTGCCTTTAAAGTAATAACAACCGATAAATCTATATATATAATAAAGAAAGATGGCATAAACAGGTGATGTAAGCCTCTCACAATACGCCACCATGCTATTTATCTTTTTTCTCAATATTTTGACATTTTTCTCTCCGTTTCTCTATTTTACAAAATAAAATAAAATATTAAAGGCTTCATCCCTCCATCCATAATAAAGACTCACTCACCATGTAATAACATTGTTTGTCATCATTTTCCCTATAACTATTATGATTACTTTGTATTAAATTTATTACTCCCTCCGTTCACTTTTACTTGTCCACTATTCCCTTTATAGATTTTTATTTTTACTTGTCAATTTTCACATATCAAGGTAAGACACACAAAAAAAATTCTGTTTTACCCTTAGCATTCATTACTCATTTCAAATCATTTTCCCAACTCTAATACAATTATACACCATTTAAAAGAGGTATTATGGTAAAAATACCTATCTTAATCATTGTTTCTTAAAACAATCGTGAAAAGTCAAAACATAACAAATAAAAGTGAACGAAAGGAATAGTAAATGCAATGAACCATCCCCTCATTCTTCTGCTCATTCAATTCAATTTGAAGAATGCAAAAATCACAAAAAAAAAAAAAAAAAAAAAAAAACCGTTTCCTATGGAGAAGTGGCAATGTGCAAAAGCCTCTTCAAATTTTACATTGTTCTACCGAAAGTCTAAAAGTCTTATTTTGAAAATCCAAAGGTCACTATAAGAAACATTCGTTGGTATTAATATTAACATTTAATAATTAATAATTATTGATAAAAGAAATAAGAAAAACGGCACTTCACAACACCATAATGGCGATATATATCTATATAAAAGGGTCTTGGATGTTTGTTTTTGGGTATTCAAATTAAAATATGCATAAGTTTTGGTGCACCATTGTTCCTCTTTCTGCATGTGTATATATCATATGTAATATATATGTTATATGCTAGATTCTTAAATTCTCATATTAGGTTGTAATGCTGGATTTTTCTGCTCTGGATATTTTACTTCCTCAAACCTATGATTGTCTTCAGATTTTTTTTTTTCTATTTCTTTCTTTTTCCTTTTAGTTTCTATAAACAAAGTGTCTTCAGCTATTGGAATTGTGTATTCTTATCAATAAAAAATTAACGACGATATGACTTATTGTTAGGAGGAGGTTCAAGAAGAGGTTAGAGCCAATTTGTGAGTCGCAAGTGGGAGATTATTGTGGATTCCAGCAACTCTATCTCTTTACCTTTCCTATTTTTCTATTGTAATATTTCTGTTATTTGAGTGTAGTTCCTTTGTCAAATCTGTTAATGCTTAGATTATAAGTGATTTAACATTGTTGATGAATATTTGTATGATTTTAGGGCTTTCGCAATTGCAAAAGTTAGGAAGAATTCATCATCAATTGTGTCATGTATGTTGACCTATTTGTCTTTTTTTTTCCCCTTGTGATCTCCCTACATATTTTTTTATATGTCGCATTTTTTCACTGTTAGTTTAAATGACTAAATTAGTTATGTAGATTTATAGATTGGTTCTTGGATATCCAAATCCTATGTTTGAGTATTTCAGAATTGTTGAGAAAAACAAGTAAAGATTGAATAGCTCAACTTATGGTGCAAATATTGTTTGGTCGTATATTAAGATTGCAGAAGATCAGAATATGTCGGTGTATTTTGTCGAAAAAGAGCAATTCAACTCCTAACAATAAACAAATTCAAGATCATCTGACATTTCTGACATTCTCATGTGTAAGCGGTTTTTGAGAATGCTTATGTAATAATTCAATATTATTGGAGTTTCTAATTGATATACCTGTGACAACGCCAAATCTTTTATCAAGAGCAACACTCCTATAATCATTGATTGGAGTTCTTTGTGATATGCCTGCCAAATTTTATAAGCGAAACGTATATTTATATATGATATTGACGAGACCAATGTGCATAGGTATTTTTTTGCTCGTACTCTGTCAAATAATAGTAAAGTTTAAGATATCGGTCCACAAAGATTGGAACCACCAAGGCTACAGATTTGTATTATTTTTGTTACTATTTGAGAGGATCAAATTGATGAAAAGAGAGTTGTTCAAAAGTCTTGAATATTATAATAATAAAATAAGAAATATTTTTGACTTTTTCTAATAAAAGATAGAGGTTGGGATGTTTTGAATCGGCAAGATAAAATTATTATAATAAAATCAATTTTTTTTAATTTCCCTGTTTAAAGAATGATTGCTTATTTCTAATACAATCACTCCACATAACGACAATATGTTAGTAGCACCACTCCCAATTATACTATTAATTTATTGACAAGTAATTAGTGACATTAAACAATAATTAATTAATAGCACCTCTTTCGATTAGTGTAGTTAACCAATTAAAGTAATAGCTCCAAACAAGAATTATCTTAGTTGAGTGCATCAAGTGAACAAAAGCCTCTTTCGATAAGCTTTTGCTAAATCAATAATTTTATTTGAGTCAATCTCTTCGTGAGAATTCAGACTGAAAGAAATAAGACAAAGATCCCTTGAATCAATAAACTTATTTGAGTCAATACCTCCGTGAGAATTACGACTGAAAGAAATAAGATAAAGATCATTTAAATCAATAAACTTATTTGAGTTAATCCCTCCCCGAGAATTAGGACTAAAAGAAATAAGATAAAGATCATTTAAATTAATAAACTTGTTTAAATCGTTCTCTTCTCCTAATAAGAAATAAAATAACAAGATAAAGATTTTTGTAAAGATATATAATTATATCCAATAATAGATATAATTAATATCAAATACCTCAGTGTATAAAGATGATAAAGAGAAAATCCCAACATAAGAAGATAATAAAATAAAGATGTTTATTATAATAGCTTCATCAAGCTTTATCTAGTATCCCAACCAAGGAAACTTAGTATCCCAACCAAGGAAACTTACTCCATTATGGAGTAGAAAAACTAAATAGAAATAAAGACTAAGAAAATATATTTACTACAAGAAAGATTCAAGAGAGACACCAATTCAAGAGAGACACCAAGATTAGTTTTTGTGTCCTCTTCACTATTGGATGCAAATAGGATGAAAGATGAGTTTCTTTTCTTCTACAAACATGTGCCTATTTATAAAAGAATTCCTATAAGGCTTTGGTGAGAAATTGTAAGAGACTATCAATATAATATTATATCCTTGATGAGAATTTGACATGGCAATTTATCATGCAATCTTGGTGAGAAATTGACATGATAATTTGTCATGAAATCTTGGTGACAATTTGCCATAACTTTGTATCTCTTGACTTTGTGTAGTCTTTGGTGAAGTTATCATGGATACATCCTCCTTCCTCGACTTTTATTTTCGTGCTTCTTCTCTTTTTCCAAGTATTCTTTTCCAGTAAGATTTGTTAGAAAAGTGCGAGAATATGATATAAATTATTCATATTTTTATTTTTAAAATATCATAATTTTATCTTGAAATTATATGAATAATTTATATACATCAGATATCACTATAAGTTTCACTTTTAGATGGAAATATATTTTCATCTCATCCCAATTTCCTATCATTTGGGTCATGATCCCATTATTTAATGAAATATTTTTAATATCTTATATATGAATCTTGGACTTTTTTGTTATTCTTTGATATCCAAATATTACAAAAAGATTATTGGTAAATTAGTCATCATTGTTTCTGTGGATAAGGCCGCAACCAAAAGAGCTGATGAGACTATTGGAAAAGCTGGAGTTGATGCTGAGGACCTGAGGTGCCGCACCCCAGTCCGAATAAAAAGAACATTGTGTCTTTGAAGAAAAAGAAGAAGAAGAAGAAGAAGAAGAAGAAGACAAATCCTGTGCTCTGCTATGTTCCAAAGATGAAGAAAAAGGAAGGTCAACCATCTGAAGCTCAAGGAAATGTGCTTAGGGGGCTAACTCTTCCTATCAGACGGATTGTCGCGATAAATTTGTCCTCAAAGCTATTGGGAGACTTTGTGGCTCAGAATCTGCCGCAAAATATGGCACTCCCTACAAAGCGTACAAATGAAGGCTTTGATCCAAATGCTTACAAGTTATTCGTCAAGGCTGGGTACTACCCCAACGAGCCGTCAAAGTTAGCGAAACTTCCATTAAGAGCTACCATGATGCAATCACATGAAGTTTTGGGAGATAAACAACCTCCGCCAGTTCACATATCCATAAGAAGGGTAAGTACCAACTACATCACCGTGGAAGATGAGTTTGTTGCTTCTAATAAAAGGCCTTCAGTGTTTGATCATCTTGGAAAGTCGGCCGTAAAAGCTTCTGTGTTTGAGAGATTGGGGCCATTGAAGATGAAAAAGAACAACAAGTTCCACAGAAATTATCAGAGCGTGAAAATGCTCGCTTTGCCTAGAACCCAAAAGGATATACAAAGTTTGATTCGTTCTAGAACGAGGCGACAAAAAAGCCTTGTGGTTTCATGTGGGGAGGTACTAAAAGCAAAGTCTCACCTTTGTGGTGTATACCAAGAAACGTGATGAAGATGACGAAAGTGTAGGCTCTTCATATCATATTACTGCACAAAGTAATCAAGATACCTCATTTCAGATGGAGGTTGCCAAGAAATTAGAGGACATCTCCTTATGTTACCACATATCTTTCAATGATAGTGATCCTCAAGAGCATGAACATGCTAGAGATGCTCCTCCAGAACTTGAAGGAGGGGTGAAAACCACAGTAGACTCCTTGAAAGAAGTTAATCTTGGTACTGATGAAGACCCAAGGCCCACCTACCTAAGTGCTTTTCTAACAGCTGATGAAGAAGACACTTACATGGGAATACTCAAAGAATATAGGGATGTTTTTGCTTGGAGTTATAAAGAGATGCCTGGATTAGATCCCAAAGTAGCAGTCCATCATCTGGCAGTCAAGAATGGTGCCCGTCCTGTTAAGCAGGCCCAAAGGCATTTCAGACCAGATTTGGTTCCTTCGATCAAAAATGAAGTCAACAAACTCATTGAAGCTGGCTTTATTCGTGAAGTTAAATACCCTACATGGATTTCGAGTATCGTTCCCGTGAAGAAGAAGACTGGCCAAATTCGAGTTTGTGTTGACTTTAGGGATCTTAACAATGCATGCCCTAAAGATGATTTCCCACTTCCCATCCCAGAGTTGATGATCGATGCTACCACTAGTTATGAAGCAATGCCTTTCATGGACGGTTCATCTAGCTATAACCAAATTCGCATGACGCCAAAAGAAGAAGAATTTACTGCATTTCGTACACCCAAGGGTATTTATTGTTACAAAGTGATGCCTTTCAGTTTGGAAAATGCTAGTGCCACATACCAAAGTGTTATGCAGAATATCTTTGATGATTTTCTCCACAAAAATGTCGAATGCTATGTAGACTATTCGGTGGTAAAATCAAGAAAGAGGAGCGACCATTTGCAAAACCTGAGAATGGTGTTCGACCGACTTCGAAGATATCAACTTCGAATGAATCCATTGAAATATGCCTTTGGAGTTACTTCTGAAAAATTCCTTTGTTTCATTGTTCGACATCGAGGAATCGAAATCGATCAGGCCAAAGTTGATACAATTTTGAAAATGCCCGAGCCTTGAAATATTCATGAGTTAAAAAGTCTGCAAGGAAAGCTAGCATACATTAGGAGATTCATTTCTAATTTACCTGGAAGGTGCCAACAACTCGGTCGTCTCATGAAGAAGGGCGCTCCTTTCAAGTAGGACAAAGGATGTACTAATGCCTTCAAGAATATCAAGTCATATTTAATGAAGCCTCCAGTTCTAGCAGCCCCTATACCTGGAAAACCATTGATACTATACATTTCTGCACAGGAAAGGTCGGTTGGAGCATTGTTGGCCCAAGAAAATTGTGAAGGGAAAGAAAATTCTCTTTACTACTTGAGTAGAATGATGACACCAAATGAGCTGAATTACACGCCAATTGAAAAGCTATGTTTGGCACTAGTCTTCTCGATTCAAAAGTTGAAGCACTGCTTTCAAGCTCATAGTGTTAACCTTATTTCCAGAGCAAATCCCATCAACTTTGTGATGTCGAAACGGTAAAATACTTGCGTGATCAACTACAAGGTGGTACCTCCGCTTCAACAATTTGAGATTACATAGATCTCTCGAAAAGGCCGGTGAAAAGGACAGCATTAGCGGACTTCTTAGCGGATCACCCGATACCCGATGATTGGGGAGCTAACTAATGAACTTCCCGACAAAGATGCAATGGTCATTGAAATTCAACCTCCGTGGAAAATGTACTTTGATGGTGTTGCACAACGTGACGGAGCTGGTGCCGCGCGTGTTTGTTACTCCAGGGAGAAGTTCTACCATACCTTTTACTTTGACACAACGTTGCTCCAATAATATCGAATATCAACACTAATACTTAGACTTGAAATGGTCATCGACATGAAGCATTGCAATTGCAAAACTTTGGTGACTCTACCTGGTGATCAATCAACTCTTGGGAAGCTACGAAGTCAGAAGAGCTCGAATTACTCCCTCATCATGGTTATGCTCGTAAATTGATAGGATGGCTTGGCGATGTGACTCTTCAAAGACGTTCCTCGGAAGGAAAATAAGAACACTGATGTTTTAGCTGCTCTAGCTTCAACGCTTACTCTGCCAGACCAAACACAAGTGACTATCTGCCAAAAATGGGTAGTACCTCCACCAAATGCGGATGAAGGCGCGGAAAATGAGCTTGAGCATCTCATAGCTATTTCTAAAGCTGCAAAGGAAGATTGGCGAAAACCCATCATTGACTACTTGAGTTATGGGATCACCAGAAGGCTCGAGAAGAAGAACTGAAATTCGTCGTCGTGCACCTCGATTCCTTTACCGCAAGGATACTTTATATAAGATCTTTTGAGGGAGTACTCTTGCGATATTTGGGAAAGATGAAGCACTCCAAGCTTTGCAAGAAGCACATTCAGTATGTGGATCACATCAACCGGACCAAATCTCGCTTCCACATAAAAAGGATGGGATATTATTGGCCAATGATGGTGAAAGATTGTGGAATATGCTCGAAGATGTAAGGCTTTGTTTCACGACACGATTTTATACATCAACCGACCGAAGCATTGCACCCGACCGTGGCATTGGCTATTTGACGCTAGGGGTTAGACATCGTTGGTCCGTTGTCGAAATCTTCTCAGCGGACACTTGTACATCTTGCTGCAACCGACTACTCTTCACAATAGGCCAAAGTTGTCGCTCTTAAAGAAGTGAAGAAGGAGAATATTGCAAACTTCATCAGAGTAAATATCACCTACCGCTTCGGCAATCCCCGTTACATAATAACGGACAATGTCAAGCCATTTGATAATAAATTGATGAACAAGATTTGTGATCTCTTCGGTTCGAGCAAACGTAGAAATCTTATATATCATGCTACCGCCAACGGTCTAGCTGAGGCGTTCAATAAGACTCTATGTAACTTGTTGAAAAATGTTGTCTCCAAGTCCAAACGAGATTGGCATGAACGAATGGAAGAGGTTTTGTAGGCATATAGGACGACTTACCGCACACCAACGCAAGCAACCCCATACTCGCTTTCTTATGGAGTTAAAGCAGTCCTACCACTTGAGCGTCAAATACAATCCTTACGACTTGCTATTCAAGAAGGGCTCATTGAAGAGGAAAATGCTCAATTGTGTCTTGCAGAATTAGAAGCACTTGATGAGAAAAGGTGGAGGCTCAATAAAATCTTGAATGTTATCAAGCCCGTCTATCTCGTGCCTTCAACAAAAAGGTTCGCTCGAGGTCCTTCCAAGTGGGAGATCAAGTCCTTGCAGAAGAAGATCCATCATCGTTTCATAAGTCCGGGGGGCAAATTCACCTCAAATGGGATGGACCCATATCATACAAGCGTATTCGAGTGGCGCTGACAAGCTTGTTGATGCGGATGGCATGAGGATCGGTCCTATTAACGCAAAGTTCTTGAAGAAGTACTATCCTTGAGGCAAGATGATGCTCATTGACGTATGAGCATAAACGGCATATTACCCCTGGCCCGCAAGAGTATAAACTGTGCACAGCACCCAAAAAAAAAATCAATCTGCTAGGTTGAAAACCTAGTGAGAGGCAGCCCAGGTAAAAGTTAGGACACAAAAAAAAAATCACTTTTATGAACTACGGCATGACTTGATCCTCTTCACCGAGGCACATAGGCGCTTAGAGTTTTATTCTAGGTTCAGTCGCAAAAAAAAAAATCACTTTTTCTGAACTACGGTATGACTTGATCCTCTTCACCGAGGTATGTAGGCGCTTGGAGTTTTATTCTAAGTCCAGTTGCATGAGTTAAAAAATGCATCCCCCTATGCGTTGTTTAAGTGAAGTATGAAGAAATGAAGTCCGCCTGACCAGGCACATGTAGATCATATATACAAGCATCCTTTCATTAAAATTTGGACCTTCACCAAATACTGATGGTTCAATAGGGGGGAATATCCATATAAATGGATTTCCCGACAAGATGATTGTAATCGCTCGGCATGTTAAAGTCCAAAGCCATCAAGCATCTGCAAGTTCAATTCTTCAAATCCACTAAGTTTTCAAGTTAGAATGAAAACAAATCTAAGGTGGACTTCCCGAATTTATCTGGGACGACCCAGAGAGTTTCCGACTTTGATTTTTGGGTACATATTAGATTCCTAAGTCTATTTTCTTGGGAATTTGGCAGCTTATGATTTTGATGTTCCTACATCGAGATATGAACTTTTTCGGTTGGACAGTGCGAATCTGAAACTATCGACGTTTCAACATGTAAAGCCCACTTCCTGAATTTATCTGGATGATTCAGATGGTTGTTGACTTTGATTTTTGGAAAAATGTTAGATTTATGAGTCTTGTTTCCTAAGAATTTTACGGCTCGTAATTTTGATGCTCCTACCTCGAGATATAAATTTTTTCGGCGAAATTGTGCGAATCTGAACTATCGACGTTTCGACATGTAAAGTTGACTTCCCGAATTTATCTGGGATGATTCAGATGGTTGTTGACTTTGATTTTTGGATACATGTTAGATTTATGAGTCTAGTTTCCTGAGAACTTAGTGGCTTTTGATTTTGATGTTCCTACATCGAGATATGAATTTTTTGGCAAAACTACTCGAATCAGAAAAATATCAGCATTTCAGCATATAAAGCCAACTTCCTGAATTTATCTGGGATGATTCAGATGTTTGTTGACTTTGATTTTTGGATACATGTTATATTCCTAAGTCTAGTTTCTTGAGAATTTGGCAGCTCGTGATTTCAACGCTCCTACATCGAGATATGAATTTTATTTGGCAAAGCTGCGTGAATCCAAAACTTTTGGCGTTTTCAACATGTAAAGCCAACTTCCCCGAATTTATCTGGAATGATTCAGATGTTTGACTTTGATTTTTGGATACATGTTAGATTTCTAAGTCTAGTTTCTTGAGAATTTAGCAACTCGTGATTTCAATGCTCTTACATCGAGATATGAATTTTATTTGGCGAAGCTGCGTGAATCCGAAACTTTCCGCATTTCAACATGTAAAGCCGCCCGCAAGAACTTCGAGACATGAACAACAATGTTTAAGAGAAAGCAAAGCCTAATACAGCGACAATGTGCAATTAAACGAGTAAATGATCCATGATGTTGAAGCACAAAAAAAAAAGATATCAAAGAGAATTGCAGTATAAAGAAAAATGCGAGAAGCTTTTATTACTGTCAAGAACATCAACTAATCAAATGTAAGAAGGCAAAAGAAGAGCAAGTAAAAAAAATGTTTTCTGCAAGCTAATCTAGACAGAACTTATAATTTACTAAGTCTTGAAGGTTGACCTCTAAGTATCGCCTCTTCTCTTCTACGTCTGCCGAATTATCTGCAGTTTCTTGGGAGACATCAGCACATCTACAGTACTCATCTTCAGCAGCTGAGACTTTAGATTTGAACTCCTCAACGTCCTTCTCTCGTGGCGTTTTCGGAGGGCTCGTAATTCCTTCACCGCCTTAAGAGATCCACGAGTAGCAGTATAGCTTTTTTTTGGCCTTCTCATCTTTTTCAGTTAAGACAAGATCAAGATGCTCCTTGAATCTTACAAATGACTCTGATTTTTTTACTTCTGCGGCCTTATCAACAAGAGTTGATCGTGCTTGGTCATCGGAAGTGGTAGGCTCAAAGAAAGAATCCAATAATTTCTTCAAAGGGGAAATATCCAAATCCTTTCCATCCATCTCCTCGAGGATCACTTTTACCTCATCTTCAAGAGAAGATGCATAATCCACGGAAAGGTTGGAGAATTTAGCTTGGATCTTAGACCAGGCTTCCAAAACGAAATTCTTTCGAAGCGTCATCACAATCTTTCTAGCGTCATCACAATCTTTCTTCCATAAAAAACGATCATAGTCATTGCTGGTGATTTGTGAGAATTAGGTCCCAATTTTGCTTTAGTCCCACCATGAGGAATAAAAGTGGCCTCTCGCTCTGATTTAGATGTTGGAAATTATCCCCATGAGTCAAGCCCCGCTACAGATTCATTGCTATCTTGTGGCTTGCTTTGGTGGAAAGTCACCAAAAGGTCGACATTGCTTGGCTAGATAGAAACAATAAACGGTCAGTAAATTCATTCAAGTATGATGTGCCGTGAAATTACGGCGCATTCGACGCCAACTGCTTAGTCTTTTGTAAATCCTCAAGTACTTTTGATGTCGTTTCTCGTGTTTTTGTGTTAATTTATAGAATAAAATGTGTTGGAAGCGACTTGAGGCAAAATGAAGCAAAACCGGCGAAATGAACTGAACATCACTCGTGAATCGCATGTAACCGTACGCGAGTCGCAGTACCGCAAAGATCTAATGACAGAGATGGCTAAAACGGAAGACAGTGGTGCAACACATGCGAGCACCACATGCGAGTCGCATGTGGTACATGCGAGTCGCACCTGATGCAGCAGATGCTGCACCACAGCTGCTTGAAGATGCAGTACCTGCGAAGATTTGGTGCAACCTGCGACTCGCAGGTTGCACATGCGACACCAAGTGCGATTCGCACCAGATGCGCAGGGGTATTTTTGTCTGGAAATTGTTCCCGTTTTGGATATTCTATAAATAGATTTTCTAGGGTTTTGGACTCATTATTCTACAGATTTTAAGTTATCTTTTTGTGGAGCTCGTTTATTATTGGTTGGTGAAGCTTTTATTCTTTTGCTTTTTCATCTTCTCCATTCAATACTTTTGTAAGCTTTGTGAACACACTTTACACTATTGCTTTACCTTTAATGAATATTAGTAGCTAATCTCTTTAGCTAAGGTTGTGGGACCAAATGTATTAGTTATGTGATTGGGTTTCATATTCATACTTCATTTATATGCTAATGGTGTTTTCTATTAACTCTTCAAGCGTTAATGTCTTGTGATGGTGTACAACATTACTTGTGCCTTAATACCATTACTTTGCTTGGAAAAGAAAGTAGAGGTTAGGAAAAGAGTTAATAGCAACAATTTGGGTCATTAAATCCATCTAATAGCTTGAGCTAGAAATAGGAAAGCTAGTTGAGGCTAAATGGGTGTTCTCATATAAAACATTCTAGGGCTTGGAAAAGCCTAGGATGAAATTTGCTAATTTGGTTCGAAAACTTTTAGCAAGATTCGCGTGACCCTTGATTTAATACATCTAGGCATATGAATAAATTGAATTGATACCCAAGCGCATTACTTTCCATTGGAACCACAACCTTGGTCCCATTCACCAATAGTTTACATCTCATAACCATTCTTAGTCTTTAATGAACAAACAACAACCAACCTACTATTATATTCCCCTTTCCCTTGAAATATAGACTATTAGTCGGGCGTTACACTTGATAAGTATATTTCTTCATTCTATTCTCTGTGGGATTCGACCTCAACCGCGTTGGGTTCTATATTTGACAATGACCGCTTACTCCTGATATTAAATGTGTAATTTGGGCGTATCAAAGTACCAAGGGATAACAAGGAAATTTAAATCATTACCGCTTTAGCACTGTCGTAGTCCTCGAAGAACTATAGTCATTATGAACCTCATCGCATGCATGGCATCTTGTCTCCTGGCTCATCTATAGATGGTTCCAGTTTCTTCCAATAACGATCTTCATGATCGCTATCACTTTTGTCTTGTGGCGGTCGCATTTTAGTAGATTGATGAGTCTGGGCATGCCTCTTCTCTTTTTGAACGTCTTCACATAGAGGTCCCTTGCTTTTGTGCAACAAAACTACTTTAGACTTTAAAGCAAGATATTATAAGCAAAGACCTCTTCATTGTGCTCTTGAAGAATGTTTGTAATAAGGCCAACAGCAGTCACCAACGATTGCAAGTTGTCTTCGAGATATTTCCCATGCACTTTTGCCCACCAAGATTTATACTCGGATAAAAGGAGCTTTCTCACATTAGACATAGTGGTAGGGAAAGTTACCTTCGACATGGATTTTTGTGACACACAAATTCGAGAGAATCTAAGTCCTTCAGCTAATAAGGCACTGTGAATATCACTTTCCAAGACGCCAGGAGTGTCTTGATAAAACCCAACCGACGGCTGAATCGGTGCGGACTATATGGCTTGAAGATGTAGGAGTCCTCACACCTCAAAGGAAAGTGATTAAAATGAAGGCTCATAAAGTAACTCACCTCCAACTCTGGTTCCTTGCCATTATCCACAAAATAATGAGGATGGGACCTATTTGGCATAGTAGAAGTCCAAGCAACGCTATCTCCTCGGTGAACGCGTTTTCTTGCATGCTCCCCATCAAAATATCTTTCAGAACGTTCTCCAAAATAGACTACCATTAACGGAACTGATGGTCCGTTAGGAAGTGCAAAATGCGTCTTGAAGTAGTGAGCAAGCCAACCATATAAATAATGAATGGGAAATGATACTTTGATATGCTCAAGTTACGATGACTTGGAAATCTTGGTTAAACCATTGTAAATGTTCGACAAGACTGGGACTGCAAGACTAATTACTCGTTGATTTGCCATCATGGCCATCATTCCAAAAGTCCCTGATCGAATGAAGTCACCATCTTTAGAGGGAAATACAAAGGCGCACAACCAACATGATAAGAAGAGAACACAAATATGTATCATCCCTTTGTTCATGATCTACTCCAAGTTTGGAAAACATTACTTCATCCGCACTTGACCACTCGGGTCGCTCCGGAGTATAGCTCCACTTGGATTATATGTTGACTTCAAGTGAGCAGACTTTTTCTCCTTCCATGGTGGAGCAAGCTCGTATTTCAAAGTTCTTTTGGACCAAAACTTTATCCACTTGCTCAAGGGCACACTTGGAGCATGAATCTCACCTTCTTGAAGAAGTTGAAAGGCTACGAATAGGTACTCACATGTTTGGGAACGAACCTTTCTTTATTCTCATTGGTACCTGTAAGCTCCTTAGCTTCAGGCACTACTTCTTCATAAGGGAAACCACTAATGGGTAGACCTCTAATGACATGTAAATCCCATAGGGATATTGATAGCCCTCCAACGGATGTAAGCAATGTATTTGTCATTGGACACCAGGCTTCAAAGAATGCTTGCAATATGTTTGAATTGCGCTTATAAGTGAACAGAGAAGCATAAATAGCACCATATATTTTCGTTGTCTTCAAAGTTTGTTGACTTCTGCCAAGCATGTCTTTAGCCCATTCCCAATATCCTGGTGTATGATGATATTCACGGTCAATTTCCATGGTTCCTGATCCCCAATGTACTTGTCCTTGAAGTATTCGACGTCCTAAACAAGGAAGGGTGCCCGCAACGTTCGACTTGCGATGATTTGGATTCTGAAGGGACCACATTTTTGACGATCGGTTAGAACCTTGGTTGTGTTCTGAAGTCAAATTCAGCATATGGAGAGAATTCCTCAAAGATGGCCACGGACGTGTGCACACAACCAACCAGCTGGAATATGAGTCAAATAACTTGGTTAAGATCTCGCCATTTTCAGCTTCAATTATGAGATACTTGTTTTTGGAAGACGGAGACGTATAATCTCTGAAATGAACCATCTCTTCAAAATGAACAAAAGAAGCTTGGTTAATCACAAGGTTGAAGTTTATTGAATTCATGTAAACGGTACTTATACTTTAAGGTGTCGGAGGCAATGTTAATCTCTCGCACCTTAAGTCGATTGTTTGTGAATGTAGTGTTAAAAGGAGCTCAAATCGTCAGTCTCAAAGTGTCGGAGGTAATATTATTCCCTCACACTCTAAGCTGATTGTTTCTTAGATACGGCACCAAAAGGGTCTTTACTTGTCAGTCTCAAAGTATCGGAGGTAATATTAATCTCTCGCACTCTAAGTTGATTGCTTCGCGGATACATCGTCAAAAGGACCTTCACTTGTCAGTCTCAGAGTGTCGAAGGCAATATTATTCTCTTGCACCCTAAGCCAATTGCTTCATAAATGTACGCATGTCAGTCTTAAGATGTCGGAGGTAATATTATTCTCTCGCACCTTAAGCTGATTTCTGATGAACTTTATCAGGTTGGACCTTCAAAATAAAATTTAAAAAAAAAAAAAAAACTGTCAGAGCCGGACTCCAAGTTAATGCTAACAAACGAGAGAGGCATGCAACCTTATATACACATCAAAGGCGGCTGATAACTTAATTTCGATGTGGGACGTTCCAAGCAGAAGTTGTCTCCCAAAATATCCAAGTTGTCTCCCAAAATATCCAACTAGTTTATGGCCTTGGCCTAAATTTGTTAGGAGTCTGAATGTTTAGCAATTTTAAAGTGTCAAAAAGAAAAGTCATTGGCTGATTCAAGTATGTTGCTGAGGATATATTTTATGAAACCATGAAATCGCTTTAAGCTTCCACGTGGATTATTTAGCAGGATCACAAGGCTTAAACTCTAAATCCCCGTTCAAGGAAAAAGGGGTTGACTCAGCTTCTTCGGTTACTTCAAGTCTAATCGTGGAGATTGGACTAATCGCAGACCGCATCTCAATAAGCCTTAAAGTAGAGGGCATTTTTGGATAACAAAATTTTATTAAATTTAAATTCGCAAGAAATTCGGATTATATTAAATTCAAGATATATTAGTCCAAACAAATATTATGGATTAATTATTTTAGTCCAATAAATATGGATTTGAATAATGATCCAATTTTTTATGGGCTAGTCCATTAATGTGGATTATAAATAATGAGCCCACTTTACTAAGCCCAAGATGTCATCTTCCTAGAGGCCCAAATTTGGAGCCACGTGTCAAATGACGTGGCATGACAAGTTAAATGAAAGAGCCAATAGGGTCACGTCACGTGTCAAAATGATGCAGCATGCCTAGTCAAATCAAAGGCCAATGAAGATGTGCCACGTGTACAAGTGACATGTTCCGACCAATCAAATATCGCCATGTCGTGAAATCTGATTGGCCGAAAGGAGTTCGTCCTTATCACAACTCCCCCGTCCTATAACTATAAATAGGGGCTTCATAATTCATAAAAAAGGATAGAAATTAACAAAGAAGTCAGGAGGAGCTATGGAATCAAACGCCGCATTTCTCTACCAAGTTTCAAAAGCATTCAAGCACTCAACTATTTCTCTAGAAGTTTTAGAGATCCAGACGAAGATTCAAGATCAAGCTCAAAAGCCCTTGAATTCACGTACAAGTCAAGACCAAATCCATCAGTTCAAGATCAAGCTCAAAAGCCCTTGAATTTATTATTGAAAAGGCGAGTCAGAGGAATCATAGAGATTGTAACACTCATATTCTGAAATCAAATACAACGATTGTTGCGATATTTTCCTGTCTTGATTATTATTTTCTCGACGCGAATTTTATTGTCTACAGTGTCTTTTATGACCGCGCGAAGTGCGGACAAATTCCCTAGTAAATAAATAAATAAATGAAACGGACTAGTGCTAGAATTCCTTATTATATAGCCCCGCATATCTCCTTTTTAGTGTATTTCTTGAGTTTCTATGGTGTTATCCTTGTTTCTGATTGAATACTGTTTTATTAGTTTCCCACTTGTTATGCCCCTTGGAGAGTATTGACCATTTCTGTACTAATGTATATAACATTTGAATTGTCATACTTTTTTCATACATATAGCTGGCTTTTAAAAAGGAGATTTCAATTATTATTTTTCTTAAAATAATAATAATAATAATAATAATAATAATAATAAGTGAGGGAGTAGGAGAATCCTGGATCCATAAGTTCTGCTAAAACCAATCATCTTCCTAGAAAGCAATAGGAACATTTCTTGACTAGGGACTGGAAAGAAAAAGGTAATACATCTTTTTTGTTAATGGAGTATAATTT
>NC_081350.1:31759742-31789219 GCF_029784015.1 Lycium ferocissimum
ATATATTATGCCATTTTCAGTTAAAAATACTATACATGTTTTACAAGTTCATGCAAGCAAGCTATAATTCATGATATCCGTACCAAGCAAGTTATATTCATGAAAACCATGGGCAGCAAAGTGCCACTTATTTTACATGTTCAAGTTTTTGAGAGTTGCTTTAATTTCTGGGAAGGCTTGGATAGCTTTGAAACTACGTAGCCACCGTAGGATGAGGATTGCTCCACCCGTATCCCGGACGATCTCTCATAATGGTGGATCCTTTCATATTTTATTAAATCTCATGTTCGGCAAGGACCGAGGTAGTTTCTTTGACGGGACCAGCCTGAACCATGGATCGGTTATAAGTTATTGCTCTCCTTATGATATTTTTACCATGTATATATATATTAAGTATGTTCATGACAGATTCGATTCTATCATTATTATTTCGTGTCCATTATTTCATTCGCCGTTTTTACACGTACCGGTACATTCAAAGTCCGACCTCCTCCTTTCTATTGCTCGGGGGGCACTGCATTTCACGATGCGAGGTCTTGATATACGGAGACGATACATACGCTCGATGGGACAAAGATTCGTATCGACTTATTAGTGAACCCATCTCATTCGGTTTAGTAAACTTTTGTTTATGATTAGTTATGCATCTAAAGTATCTTTGAGGGGCCTTGTCGATAAGTATGTTTTCCGGTCGGACTCATGATAGAGGTTTCTAGACTAGACAAGTCGGTTATGTTATGTTAGACATTCGGGTCGTATAGCCATTTTGGCTCATTCATATTATTTCCGCACTCATGTTTAACAAGTATTTTTATTAAGTATTATGACTTACTACATTTTATAAAGGCTCATCATGCATTCACGCTATATTAAGCTCATGTTATGCCTCATGATGATTCGGCAAACCATGTGGTTCGCTCGGTCACATACGATGATGAGCACCGAATGCTGTGGTGTTCGCCCGAGGCCATGGTTTGAGGCGTGACAATATCCCCGCATATCTCCTTTTTAGTGTATTTCTTGAGTTTCTAACTTTCTATGGTGTTATCCTTGTTTCTGATTGAATACTGTTTTATTAGTTTTCCACTTGTTAGTTGTTATGCCCCTTGGAGAGGATTGACCATTTCTGTACTAATGTGTATAACATTTGAATTGTCATACTTTTTTCATGCATAGAGCTGGCTTTTAAAAGGGAGATTTCAATTATTATTTTTCTTTAAAAAAAAAAATAAAAAAAAAAAAAGAGGGAGAGAGTAGGAGGAGGATCCTGGATCCATAAATTCTGTTAAAACCAATCATCTTCATAGAAAGCAGTAGGAACATTTCTTGACTAGGGACTGGAAGAAAAAGGTACTACATCTTTTATTTTAATGGAGTATAATTTTATTGACAAGTGACTTATATGCGAATTGCGAGAGAGTTCAATAGTAAACTTATGCTTATCAATGTTGCGTAAATACATCAAGTTTAATAAAGTGAAAAATATATTAATTAACTATGACTAATAAAAAAAAAGTTTACATGGAAATTATTTATTGATTGGGGTAAACACCTATAGCGAGTAAATTTTTGTAGAATCTAAATTATCTCCGCTTCTTCCTTTATTTTTATTTTTTTGTCCTTTTTCCTTTTCCTTATTCTTCTTAAGTCAATTCCACCTTACCTCCAAAAAAACAAGTTACTGTAAATAACAAAAGAACAAACGTTCGTAAATTAACTTTCAGAATACAACAATTTGGGTGCTGTTTCAGCTAGTGGCTTATCATGTTTAGCACATCATCTTCAAACTTCATTCTGATATTTGAAAGTGAAAAGTGATCTTGAAAAGGCGGCTTCATATTACCACTCCCAACGTCTCATATGATTTGAAGGTAAATGACCGGGTGTAGAGTTTAATTTGAAGAAATTAATATTTGCTATATAAGTTAAATATATACAAATATCAAAGTTATTCATTTAAATATTGAATGGTTGTAAGAATTTCAAGTGTCTTTTTATTTTTTGTTTCTTTCTAAAAATTTAAACTATTTTATTAAGTAGATCTAAGTAACAAGTTATGCCGTTAAAATTAGAATCAAAATGTTAAGATTATTATTTCATCAAATAGAAAAGTGTCATTTTCTAGCATGTCACATAAAGTGAACATAAGTACTGTATTATTTATACTTGGCCTTTATACTTTCTTATAGCAAGAGGAGTATATCATATCGGCCAATTCCATGCTCATATTTTCTTATGTATCTTCAGTCTTGTCATCTCTTCTTCTGTTTCTGCTGGGAAAAACAAAGACAAAAGATTAGTCACATCAAAAGAAGAAAAATACATAATACCCGTTTCGTTTTTTTTTTTTTTTTTTTTTTTTCTTTGTTAACCAACAAAGAAGAAAGCAAACAATGAGTTTTTTTTCTTGTATAGAAGTGATAAAACATGAATCCATGAACCTTGAAACACACATCCCTTTTGAGGCAATTAGGAGTCAATAGACTGCGAAAGGAGTGATAAGGACAATGATATATGTGGGTCATGGGAAAGGGCACTCTTGAAAAGGACATGTAGAGCTGATGAATGATCAACAATTTTAATCAAAGCCTATCCCATTTGCACAATCACACAAGATGTGGAAACTTCGTCTTTGGGTATTCTATGTGTTATCTAAATGCGTGTGTCGATTTTAAACTTTAATATATTCATTTTTTGGGTTCAAAAATTTATTTCTAGAAAAAGACAAAAAAGATGCAGGAAATACTTATTTCCTCCGCATCAATTTAACTTGGCACGGAACTTATGAAAAAATGATGATTTTTGAAAGTTCGAGTCTAAAATAAATTATAGATATTAATTTGTGGGGCTACGAATTATCTCAAATTCTCAATGGTAAAATGAGTATTTTAAAATTAAATTGCTAATAAATATAGAAATATGTCTTTTTTTTCTTACAACTGAACAAGAAAAAAAAATAATGTCACATAAATTAGGACGGAGAGCATACCAATTAGGTCATTTCAATGAATCAATTCAACCTTCTTACTATCAAGGTTTATGATGGTATGGATCCTATCCATCTATCCTTGACCAGCAAAGTCTCGAGTTCGAGAAAACGGGAGAAGCCAAAAAAAATTATCAACTTTAATTCTTTGCTTAAATTTTGTGTATCGATTATTATTTATTGACCAAGTAGGAGGATTAAACTTACTTTTCAGCATTTAGAGTTTGCGAAAACATCAACTTCAGCAGTGGCATACGTTCAATCTATTTGGTCTATTCTTAAAACGGCTATGCGTCAGGAAAAGTAATACTATACTAACCATACATAACAATAATGATTCGTGGTTCCTTTCTCTTTGAATTATGTATATATAGTTAAAAACTTAAATTTAAATTATTATGAACACAAAAAAGCAATTGGTGCAATAATACTTTTATTCCATTGAATTAAATATTTCTGGTTCGAGTTCTAAAAATTGTACTTAATAGAGAGCGCTCTCCATTTAATAGGTCTTCCGCGATGCATACAATTTAGATAAGTCAAGAACCCTAAAATAAATATCAGATACAGAGCAGGAAAAGAAAGGTGTCAATACATAAATATAGTGGCAGAGCCACAGTTCTAGTTACAGATTTCGCAGAACCCAGTAATTTTAACTCAAATTTTGTAATTGTGTTAAAACAATATTTAATATGTATAAATATTTTATGCAGAATGCAACAAGCAAGCAGAATTATAGTTCGAAACCCATAAATTAAAATTCTGACTCCGCCTCTACACAATACATATGTTAAAATTCTGACTCCGCCTCTACACAACACATATGTTGATGATTAAGGGACCATTATAATTGAATATGCATAATTTGGGTCAAATATAGGCAGCTAACTGACTCATTCACTAACATTCTTTTGACAAGTATAGATCATAAGCTTTGCAATTTGTCTTTTCAAGCTTTGAATAAATGAATCTGCCCTTAATTAAACCCCCTCCATTGATAAGGACCAATTGTCGTATTTCTTTGACAACTAAGCAGGGGTGGACCCACGTGGTATCGAGTGGGATCAATTGTATCCACTTCGTCAGGAAATTATACGGTACGTATATTGAAAATTTGGCTTAAAACAGAATGTTTGTTTTATTAATATTTGTTGAACCCACTTGAACAAAGTTGTTTCCGTGTTGAGGTGATAAGCGGGTTCAAAAGGCACCTTGAAGGTCAAGTGTTCGAGCCTGTCTCTCTCTGCGTTTCTATATATTTTGTTGGTTATTTCTAATTTGCACGCAAGGTCCTCCTACTTTGTAAATTGTAATTGCAGGTATTCTACTTCTTATGCTGAAGTCCATTTTACTTTTGTAAGAAAAGGTAAAACCTAAGTGATTTATTTCTTTCTTTTGTAGGTTTGGTTCTTTTTTAGTTTATTTTATCATGGAATTGTATATTTGGGTTGATTTCCAATTTAGTTTGTTGCTATTTTTCTTTAGTATTTTGTGCTCCTATCAGTTCAGTTAAAATATGCATGTGTAATTTAGGAAAACTATTTACATTTTCTTAATTTTGTGAATTATAATTTTTCCATCTATAAACAAGATAGATTTTAGATAGTTAAGTTTCTTAGAGTTTAGTTAGATATTAAATTTGACAAAAAGATTCTTCTAAAGTTTAAAAGGTTGTTTATTTTTGTTGAAGTGAAACTTATAAAATTAAATAGATCAAATACAATTATTTACATTAAAGTAAATAGAGTTTTGGTGAAAAAATTAAGTTTTTGCTGGCTTTCTAAGAAAAAAAATCCTAAGGTCTTACGTATTTTTAATTTTTTTTTTTTTATCGTTTTTCTTAGGAAAGGCATCTTTGTCCACGCCAAAGAGCGCCAACTTTAAAATGGCTTCATGCTGAGTCGAGTTATGAAAATAAGGAAAAAAATTGTTGCATGTAAATTTTACTTGTCTTGCTCAACATCATTCGTACTGTCGTCTGATGTCTTTTTTAATTGAACCCGCTTGTACAAATTTTTGGGTCCGCCATTGCAACTAACTTTAAAGATTTTTTTTTATTTTTTTTTTGATTCCCACCCCTCACTTTCGACCAATTTAAACCTCTCCACATTTAATCTACGATTAAAATAACACAATGTCACTCCAAAAATGACTTCTTACAAACTAAAGTGGTCTACATTTTGCTGTAAATTCTTAAAAGGATATGATTAGGTTTTAGGAATGATTTCCATTTTCGTAAGCACTGCGTCCCCTTATCAAACAAATATCAGATAGAATAAAAGAGTATTCCTTCCACACATTTTGTGGATTTCCCTTTTTTGGCATTAAAACAATAAAAATGACATAAATCTCAAATAAGGAAATCATAAGCTCAACTTGTGCATCCACTACCAAAAAAAAAAAAAAAGGTTATTTATTGAGGTTGAAAGTTGCATTTCGCGGAGGTTTTAGCCACTTCTAACAACTAGTGAAGTCTAAAACCTCCGCAAATTACAACTTTCAACCTCCGCAAATTACCCATTTTTTTGTAGTGATCACACCAAATAAAAGTAAAAAGAAGTTATAATAATAATAATAATAATAATAATAATAATAATAATAATAATAATAGAGGTTATCCAATAAAACTAAAACATATCTCAACCAGTAGGTATTGCATATACACATATGTTTTCTCCTGCACCTTATCTTTAGCTAACTTTGCATTAATTTCAAGAAATTGCAAGTCTTATAAGAAAACTCATTGCACGTCATTTTAGGTCTACCTCATCCCATTTTCTAACACTTTCAACCACCATATTTTTCACATCTATGAAGCGGTTCTATTGGTCAATGCAAGACCTAACCAAACTATTTCAAACGACCTCCTCTCATTTTGTCCTTAATGTGTGCTACTTGCACCTTTTGGCGAATTTGTGAACATATTTAATCTTATCTATTTTTGTATGGTCGCACATCCATCTTAGCATTCGTATCTACAACACTTATCTTGTGGATATATTGGACTTGAACGGCCCAACATTTGTTACCACGTAACATCTCCAGTCTTAATTATAATTGTTCTGTAAAACTTACCTTTGACTTTGTTAGACATTTTTCTATCACATAACATTCTTGTCGCACTTCTACATTTCAACCATTCAATTTTAATTATATGTGAGTAACATCTTCATCTATATTAATTCCATTCCCTTGAAACAACTAGCTAGATATTTAAATTGCCTATATTGTATAAGCGCAATTCCGGCTAGTCTTATCTCAACTTCTCTCTTCTCATACTTACTAAATTTGCAGTGCATATATTTAGTGTCACTTCTATTTATCATAAAACTCTTACTTCAAACTCTAACTCTATCTGTGTGAGCTTGCTCACATTGCTGAACCCAAACTCAAATGAAGGAGAAAGATATTATAGTAATTTAGCAATCAAAACTTTTCAATTTTTTATGATTCCTCATCATAATACATGGCATTGGATATTTCACTACTCTCCTTTGATCACGTAAAAAAATAAAAATTCGAGCAACTCATATAACTTAAACTTTGTTCATCAGCAGTACAGGAAGAGGTGTGGCTTTGATTGCTCAACTCATGATTGAATGTAAAAAAAAAATAAATAAAAAAATTGAAAAAGATCGAATCTGAAAAAAGTATCTGACAGCTATCTGCAGTCTTTATTCGATTACAATTAAATTAACCTTCTCCTTCTTATACTTCTTAGTACTTCATTAAATATTAAGATTAAGATAATTCACTACTCACTGGTAGTCAATGCAACAATGGAGAGAAAATATGATCGTACTAACTCTATGGATTTCACATTAATAGTGCTAGGGGTGATCATAGCTTCCTAGGTATCATCAACCGATTGGCTAGCTAAATAAATTCAAGAATTGATTCAAATGTCAAATCGCAATATAATGTACGAATGCAGACAAGATAGGTTGGTTTCAATTGAAGTAAAGTAGGCCATAACCATATATGGCTTGAAACAAAAAAGATCCTTCAAGTTTGTAAACCTTCAATTATCTGCCTCTCTAATTTTATTGAATACATTGTAACATGTTAATTGTCACTTATAAGTTGTCACCACTTAATAATGAATCAACTGACCCAAAAATATTTTTAAAATACATAATCAAAGAGAAAATAGAAAAGAAAATGAGTTCAACTTGTATCGTTAATGGTACTTCTCTTTCTTTCTTATCCAAACTAACAATAATTTATTTTTCTCTTGTTTTATGTAAATAAGAAAATTAGTTGCTCTTTTGAAGATCTCCTGAATCTAGTATGCTTTGGTAATAAGATGTGAAAATTTTAATTAGTATGTATTTATTATTGATTAAAACTAATAAAAAAGTAATAATCCTCCTTGCCTGTTTGGCTAGCAATTCTCTTATTATTTTTCAATATTCAATTTAAAAGAGATTCTTAAGTATGTGTATTAGTTTTATTTTATCTACGCACAAAACGCCTGATAAGGAAGCTAAAATAGAAAATAATTGGTAAAAAAAAATCATTATTTTTTTATTTTATTTTTTTAACATTTATTCATAAAACAGATGAACCCTATGAGATCAAACCACATGTGTCATCTACATAAACAAGTAACGTTGAATTCCTCCAAAATATTTTCTACTTCGTTTATTTTAGTTAAGAGATACTCGCTGGAAAGGAAAAAGAACTTTTTAAAAGGCCAAACTCATCGATAGATACATGTGGTCGGCCGGTTCTTTCATTTGAACACCTCAACTAAGTCTTGTACCTATTGAGCACTCAGACTATATTGAATTTATTCCAATTAGACATTTTTTTGATAATCAACTAAAATTACAAAGTGTGTGTAACACACTCGCCATAACATGGCATAATGATTAATTGAAAGAGGACATGTGGCATGTGGGTGTAAAGTAAAATTTTTAAAATAAATTATAAAATAAAAAAAAACCTATTTTTCAGCAAAAAATAAATTAAAAAACCTATTATCTAAATCCCACCCCACCTACCCCACCCTTACCGGACCGTCGGTGAACCACCACGTATCGCCAACACCACCTGCTCCGACGAACTCTAAGCAATGAGCCATTGCTCATTTTCCCTCTCCCCGTGCTCCCTCGTCACTCTCATGCCAAAAATAAACCAGATCCGTCGGAGCCAAGTTCAGCGCTGGCGATCTCTGCCCCAACGACAATGAACAAGTTCGACGCCAACGAACTCTGTCAAGCCCCTTTCTTGTACAACAAGCTGAAGATTATAATTTCAATTCCAAAGTCAATCTCTATAACAAATTGACTATAAGAGTTCTAGAAAATTTTTTGTCCAAAGCTTCAAATGAATTTTAATGGAGTCTTCAAATTTTCACTTGAACATTTTTCATCCAAAAATGATAAACCAGTGCTTTAATCAAGAATTTTAGCACAAGTACACAACTATCATTCATTTCAATTGAAATTTTGCCAATAAAATTGAATTCCAAATCTGGGTTTTCACATCAATCTTCAAAGTGTTTGAATAGTGATTTTCAAGAGAGGTTCCGACAAAGATAGCCGGATTTTTCTCCCTCTTTTCTTTCAATTTTTCCTGTTTTGTTCTTCCATTTTCTTGGTTTTCCAAATTTAGTGTGGTGGTGGTCGGGTGGATGGTGGTGGAAGGTGGAGTAGGTGGCGGGAAGAAAGAGTGAGGTAGAAGAAGGAGAAAAAAAATTCACCAAAAAAACTCCTCACGCGCTCAGTATTGGTGTAACACACACAATGTGCGAAGTCAGCAAAAAGTGTCTAAATGGCACAATCGGATCCTACTTTAGGTATCTAAATGAAACAAAGTTTAGTTGAGGTGTTCAAATGAAAGAATCGGACGACCACAGGTGTCTATCGATGATGTTTGCCTTTTTAAAATGCATTGATTCTATGAATGTCTTATCTAGTGAACATGTCACAATAATGATGATAAGCAGACATGCTTAAAAAGCAAGAAAATCATCATAAATGGTACGGAAAAGGGCTTGAAATGCTCCCGAACTATGAGATTTGGTACAAAAATGCCCTCTATTTATTTTTGCGCTCTAAAATACCCCTGCTGTCAATCTATTGGGCCTAAATTGCCCTTATTTTCAACGGCAGGGGCATTTTTTGCCCAATAGATGGAAGGAAGGCAATAGACAATATTGTAACAAATTTCATAGTTCAGAGGCATCTTAGGCCATTTTCCAAAAAAAATAATTAAATTTTTTATTTTGTTATGTGGCATGTTAAATTGGTTAGTTTTAAAATTAACCTAAACTAATTATATCCGAACACAAAATTTGGATCCACCTAACCCGCCCCGACTTAAAATGGTGACTGTAGCAACATCCATCCCCGCCGATGGGCCACCATGAATCTCCACCGTCCTTTCCTCTATTGAACAGCCCAAAACCTCTATTAAAATCATCACCGTAAAAGCACTCATCCAAATGGCCCATCGAACCACCATTAAATAGCCTTGATAGTGTTACAATGGTGATTTTCATTACCCTTAATTTCACTTGAAACCCAGTAACTATATAAGGAAAATTAATGCGAATGTTCATGTGGCAAAATGATTACCCTTATTTCACTTGAAACCCAGTAACTATATAGGGGAAATTAATGGGAATGTTCATGTGGCAAAATTGATTATCCTTAATTTCACTTGAAACCCAGTAACTATATAAGGGAAATTAATGGGAATATTCATGTGGCAGAAATGATTATCCGAAAATATTCATTTTAAAAAATACTACACTTCATAACTGCATGAGATAACCATCCATGTTCAATTAATAATCCGTTCTTTTAACAAATTAGATTATTCGTCTACATAGAACCACCAACCAAAAATATTGATTAGTTAATGGTGGCTCGATGGGCCATTTGGATGAGCTGTGTTATGGTGGTGATTTTAATGGAGGTTTTGGGTCATTTCAATAGAAAAAAAGACGACGGAGAATTAATGTTGGCTCACCGACAGAAATCTGAAAGCAATCGAAAGAGAAAGAAGCAACATATTAAGAGGAAGAATAAAGACATAAAGAGGTAAAAAAAAAAAAACTTGGAGATAAACAACACCTAGCATCACAAAAATCTCCATGTTTCTGTAGCGCTAGCATTCAAGGTTTACAAATGAAAAATCGGGGCACACAATGTATTTAGTAATAAATACCAAATTTGCTGCTGTTTGTCCCAACCACCAACTGCTTCAATATTATTTGTCATGACAATTAGGCCTGTGCACGAATCGGTTCAGTTCGATTTTGGCCATCATCGAATTGAAATTTCGAATTTCGAGTGTCTAAAATTCTCAACCAAACTCGATCCATTCTAGATTCAATTCAATTCGTTTTTTATTATTTCGATTCGGTTACATAAATTGATTTGTTTGGTTTGTTCGAAATTTAAACAAGTAACTATTTTCATTTCAGTTTTAGAGTAAACATAACAAAAAATAATGAGATCCTAAATTTGCAGTCTTATAACCAAGACATTAACCAAGAAAAAATCATAAACTCGCAAGCATAATAGCATATAAATAGAAAAACAAGAGCTTGACAACTTGTGCAAGCATACAAATCCACCAACACCACATTAAATATACCAAATTAATAATCCAGCATCTTGCAATTAGACAAGCATAATAACTCAATTGGCATTCTCAAAAAAACCAAAAAACCTAATTTGTACAGGCTAAGATCAAAGAACAAACAAAGCCATGGGTGGAGGCAATGGCCAAAAGGCAAAGATGGCTCATGAGAAGAACGCTGAAAAGATGAAAGACCAAAAGGGAAGTCAGCTTGAGGCCAACAAGAAGGCCATGAATATCTAGTGCAAGGTGTGCATGCAGACATTTACTTGCACCACTTCTGAAGTTAAATAAATATTTCTTCAACTATTAATTATTAAGCGTATATATAGTTAGACTATTAGAGTATTAGTCATTAGTGGCATATAAATTCGGTTTGTTCGGGCCGGTTCGGTTAATAATTGTAGCCAACCGTATCGAACCGTTAAACTGTAATATTTTACAACTGCATTTGTGAATCGAAATCAAATTGTATTATCCAAAGAAATTTAGATTGAACCGATTAGTGCACAGGCCTAATGACAACACTATGAAAACTCCTCTACAGCCCCCCCCCCCCCCCCCCCCTCTAATACTGGAGGGCATAACAAAGCAACCTCTATTAGTTGAACTCCATTTCTAGAAATTGGACTCATTTTCAGAACACTGTTGGTGACCACAAATACAAAATTCCTCATGAAGAGATATATTACAAAATAGAAAGGTTCCAAGTACAATCACTTAGTTGAGGAAACAACCAATCCAGCAAAAAATAAATAAATTGTAATACAAAGGATTACCAAAGCTAAGATTAACAAACAAAAAACTCAATTTTGAAGCTTCAACTCTCAAAAGACTATACACATTTAATCCACCAACAAAGATAACTTTCGATTATTCTAATCTCTTTGATCTTCAAACAAATAATCACATATGAATAGACAACTCAGGCAAAAGCATACTAATTCTTATAGCTATTGAGAAAGCTAATGAAATCTAGTGTCCGATTTACTGTATTCATCCTATTCCAAGATTTACACCAAATAGAGGAAATATACTTCAGATGTTAACTGGAGTTGTTCTACCTTGGGAGCACCTTCTATTTCTTTCCTTTATCGAATAAATAAATCTTGGCCAAGCATAAGCTACCATATGCTAAACTTTACCTCTTGGCAATATACATCTTTTCATAATTTTCCCCCTCAATTCAGACCCTTCTGAGAAAATCATACGCTTATTTCGTCAGAGGATAAACTCAAATTAGAAAATAGTCATATAGATTTTTAACATAGCATATGTAAATACTCAAATATACAGGGAAAATATGGCCAATATTCTGATATAACCAGCAGTATTCAACACTATCTTTAAATCAAAGAGCCTGACTTCAAACAAAAAAGCAGAGGAAACAAATGAAATTGGCAAAAAGAAAGGCCAGATTACTCGTTTATGTTAATAGGACACGGTCACTCAAAGTTTCGTGAAACAAATTCAGTTATATAGAAAGGCAGAAAAAATTCACAGAGAACTAATTCTATCCATTTTTCTCATCAAGAAAAATAAAAACATATGTTTAGCTATGGCTTTTTGTTTTAGATCAATACTGCATAGGCTTTTCAAATAATTCTAATTATTTTCTCTTTCTCATAGGAGTAGAATGATGTTTCCTGGTGTTAGCAGCGAAAAGAGCTGTTGAACACATAGGGTCTCAGTCGGACCATCCTAACATGATGTGGTCAATCTACTTTACATTGACATATACAATAAACCATAAAAAGTTAATCATCCGGGCAATTGAAGAAGCAAATAGGTCTTATCTAATTTGATTTTTTAGTGGTACGATGATTTACATGTACAACACATATTTACAATTTGGGATGGTATTTGTATACATGACGTAACTTTTATGTCTTTATTCAGTTTGATAAGCATTTTAGCTAGAAAACCTGGCAGCAATGCTGGCTACAATTTGAAATGGAACAATCGGATGCCAGAATTTAGATACTGACAATAGATGGAGCACCTTATGACGTAGAATAAGGTTAATTCATGAAGGAAACTGGTGAGATTCCAAAAGCAGCGTTGACATACGTGAGGTTTAACCTGCACAATGACCAAACATCTATCGCTGTAAGATTGAAATTTTTACAACTACCTCAAAAAGTTAAAGAGCAAGTAACCGAAGAAGAACAAACAAAATCAGATTAAACAAAGAAGTAACCGACTCAAAACTGAGCTCAAAACTAAAAGGAAATATCCAAGACAGAAAAAAATAGATCATGAACTGAACTCACTCGGGGGAGATCAAAGTCGAATCAGCGAGAATAAGAGCAATAAAATCAATTTGGAAAGGCAAAGAAACAGATACAAATTTGAGAGGAAATATTAGATACAATCGTATATAATGTGTAGAGAATTTTAGATAGGTTAGGTAGATGGAAAGATCAAATAGAGATATAAGGTGCCTTTCCATGAAACCATAACATTGACACGTAACTTTTATTTAAGCTACAATAGGTGGACACGTAAGCTGTATTTAAGCACTGCAAGCCTCAAGAAGTCAAAAATGCCATTGGGTTTAAATTAAATGGCAGGAAGCAGCCATGTCGATCCTCTGGTTCGACTGGCTCTTCTAATATAGTAGAAAAAATTATTCATTTAGAAGTAACATCTTTGCTTTAGGATAAAGAAATCTGACTGACCACGTGACTTGGATTAATCTATAATGTAATCTTGGAAAATTAAAGGAAATATAAGTTATTATTTTTTCGCATATGAAAGGGCTTCTAACTTGCATTATTATAGTATAATTCAGAGTTGATTCATTTTTAAAGAAAGACGACCAACGGCTGTGGTTGCTGATAAGTATTTATGTATTCTTAATCAGATGTTTCTAAGCTAGAGTTTTGAAAATAAATTCATATTTAATTAATACACTACTTAAAAAAGGGAATTAGCAATGAATAAACTTTTTAGGTAAACAACAAAATCCATTGCTAATCTTATTTAGCGATGAATTATAAGAAAAAAAATTGATAGTTAAGAGCGATTTAGCACGAAGTTCGTAGCTAATTTTTTTTAAATTTTTATAGTGATAGAAGGAGTGCTTTACTCTTGCAATGTGAGACCTTCAATTCGAATTAATCGAGCCTCAGAATTAGTGTCAGACACTGAATGGAAAACTAAAAAAATAATAAAAAGATAAGTTTATTTTTATTTGAAAAAAAACACTTATAACTAGATTATACATTATGATTATACTTAATTAATTGCAGTTGGACATTCTCATCATTGATGGAGAACTAGTAAAGGACAAACTTAATCTTCATGAAAAATAGAATATAAAATGAAAACCGATTGTTTAAAAGTGATCTTTCCCTCTTATGAAAATCTCACTTTCGAAAGAGAGTCTCGACGTGGCGGTGTACACCTAGCTAGCTTAGTCACTTAGAGGGCTCTATTTGACTTGGCTTATTTTAATTTAGCTTGTGCCTTTGACCAAATTACCTTAAGATCGTAATATCTTTAATTACTTATGATGAAAAATTGACTGCTTGTGTAGCTCATTCCTATCAAAAATCATAATTATCATAAACAATTGAATTATTGAAACTAGACAGATGTGAAGTATATATGGGGTTTTATTCGAAATATGTTCGATAAAAAAGATTTATGATGCTTTTTAGCTTTTTCAGACGAGAATGATATTCTAACATAATGATAGCAATATTTTAATTAAAGTTAACGTGGCAAGAGATAGACCTATGAATTTTGAACGTAAATGAAAAAAAGAGATTTTTTCGAGAATAAAAAAAAGGAAAAAAGAAAAAGATACGAGATCTTTAATTACGAAAAGCGTTGGCCATGCTAAAGTGGGAGTGGGCCCAGATTTGGTTTTGGCGGCATATATTTGGATCACTTAGAACCGTTAATTTGGGCTGGGCCTTATAGTAATTAAATGGGCTTTCTATCTTTGTCGTTTTTTTTTTTTTTTTTTTTTTTGTGCGAATTGTCCTTCGTTTGGGTAGTCTTTAATTTTCGACGCTCAAATTAGTGGTTTTTAATATCTACCATTCGCTTAACACCTAGTAGTTCTGGGTTCGAATTCAAACTGAGTAAAAAAAAAAAAATTACAAGGTATAAGTTGGAATTCGCAGGGCAAAAGTTGGGATTCGCAACGCATAAGTTGGATCCCAACTTATGCCTTAAGGCTGAAGTTTGCCTTAAAATAAACTTTTATCAAAATTAGGCCTTAAGCAAACGTCTTCTTTAACACCCAACTTTTCTCAATTTAGGCTTTAAGACAAAGGTTTGCGAAATTCCAGCAATATATATATTGCCTTAAGGCAGAGTTTGAAACCCAACTTATACCCTGCAAATCCCAACTTATGCCTTGTGAATTTTTTTTTTAAAATTTTTGACGGAGCAGGGATTCGAATTCAGAACCAAGAGGCATTTAGGGAAGGACAAAAATTAAAGACCACTGATTTGAGGGGCAAAAATTAAAGACCACCCCACAATAGTGCAAGTGTTTGGGAGTCTTTTGCGGAACTTTGGGGAGTGATCAGCCTTAACGATTTGCACCGAAGTCTGGCCGAAATCGCTTTTAAAGCAGTGGCTTGCCATAACGCAGCGTTCATCTGATAAGTTGATCTATCCTTTTGTTCATTTTACTGATTAGTATTGTTAATATTTCCAACAAGAACCTCCGCTCAGTAAAAAAAGAAAAAAAAAATGCAAGACAAGGCTTCACGAAAATTCTAGGCAGAATAGAAGTTTGCCTTGCGAAGTTTTGCAATTCAGAATTTTCTTTTTTACTCTGATGAAATTCTACAAAAGTGCCTAATTTTGTTACGAAATTCTGTTTTTGCGATTTTTTTTACTCTGATGGTTTTTTATTTAGTTCGGTCAGATTTAATGTGGCGGGTTTAAAAATGAGTTCGGGATATTTTAAGAATTTCCGTTAAGACAGGGGTATATTTGAAAATTTTAATGATGAGAGGGATATTTTTTATTCAAATTTGTAACAATGGATATTTTTAGCTCTTGTTCCAAAGTAGAAGGGTATTTTTGACCCTTTTTCATTTTTAATAAATAAAGACAAAAGATCGAGTCACATCAAAAGAAGAAAAATACCAATACCATCTTCTTCTTTTTTTTCAACCAAAAAAAGAAGCAAACAGTGAATTGTTTTTTTCTTGTCTAGAAGTGATAAAACATGAATCTCGAAACGCATATCCCCTTAGAGGCCATTTGAAGACGATAGAATGAGAAAGGGGTGATAAGGACGATATGTGAGTCATGGCCCCATGGGAAAGTGAGCTCTTGAAAGGGAAATGTAGAGCTGATAAATGATCAACAATTTTAATCAAAGCCTATCTGATTTGCACAATCATACAAGATGTGGAAACTTCATCTTTGGATATTTCAATGTGGTATAATATCTAAATGTGTGTGTGGATTTTAATTTCTTATATATCCATTTTTGGGGTTCAAAAGTTATCTCTCTAGTAAAGTAGAAAAAGACCACACCAAAAAAAAAAAAAAAAAAAAAAAAAAAAAAGGAAATAAGTATCAATATATTGGAGTCATTTCAGTGATTTTGAATTTTTTTACGCCAAGAATTATGATTGGATGGATAAGATTTCTCTATCGGTTTCAGGTTCGAATGCTGGGATAAAAAAAATTAATAGAGAATGTTTCTACCTCTAATAAACTTTACTCAATGTGAATCCGAATTAATTAGAATCTTAATACAGATACCAAAAACCAGATAAGAAATCAACTAAAATTTTCACTTTCTTTGCTTAAATTTGGGTATGGATCATTGTGCATGTAGGAGGATTAAACGTACTTTTCAGCATTCAGAGTTTTCGAAAGCATCAACTTCAATAGTGGCACACGTTCGATTTGGTCTATTGTTAAAACGGCTGTGTGTCAAGAAGATTAATATATAGCCATAACAATAACAAAGAATATACACACACACACACTATATATATATATAGAGAGAGAGAGAGAGAGTCTGCATCTATTAACACAAGATAATTAATGCAAAAATACTTTTACTCCGTGTTTTGAATATATAGGAAACTATTTAATTTCCATATACTGATAATAGTTTCTCTCCGTATATAGACTATAAAAATGGAATTAGTAACTTAAAAGAATATTTTATTACAACATATTACGATATTACTGATATTATAAAAGATCTTTAAAATTGTTGTACGCAAAAGTTACATTCTATATGAAGTATGAGGTCTTGAAGGGGAATTAGCAGCAGCAAAATCATTTAAGAGTTATGGTGGATGAATATGATTTTTTTTTCGTACTTAAAGATATCGGATTCGAGACACAAAAATGAAAAAAATATTCTGATAAGCAGCGTTTTTCTTTTTTAATGAATCTCATTTGACGCTAATTAACTTAACCGAAAAACGGATGTTGGAATGAAAAAAAAAAAAAAAAGCAGTGACAATACACGAACACACCACTACCATGCATGTATGTATATGTTGATGATTAAGGGACCAATAAAAGTGACATATGTGTAATTTGAGTCAAATTTAGGTAGCTGGCCGACTCATCGACTTTCTTTTGATAAGTATAGCTAGACTAGGTAAACCTTTGCGACATGTCTTTTCAAGCTTTGAGTAAATGAATCTGCTCTTTAATTAAACCCCTCCATTGATAAGGACGCACTTGTCCTATTTTCTTTGACAACTAAGTTTAAAGATTATTTTTTGTTCCACTTCCAAGTAATTTAAACCTCTCCATAGATAATCTACGATGAAAAATGGTTTACGTTTTCCTGTAAATTCTTAAAGGATATATGATTAGGCTTTAGGAATTATTTTCATTTTTTTAATTACTACGTCCCGTAATCCATCAAATACCAAATGGAACAAAAGAGTATTCCTTAATTCCACACATTCTTTGGATTTTCCTTTTCTCTAACAATTATATGACATTACAACAATAATTATAAATATGCATCAGTCTTAAACAAATAATCGGCTATATGAATCCTTATTATTTCATTTAAGTTTAATTTATGTCATCACATAACTAATTAAAGCATATTCAACTAGTATGCATGTATGTATGTGTGTGTGTATATATAGTATCTTATTTCTGCATTGTACCTATCTTTAGTTAAGCCTGAATTGATTCTATGAATTTTTGGTCTTTCGAGACAACTCTCTTCCATGTGATTTTAGGCCTACCTCTTCCTTTTTTAATTATACACCTTCAACCATCATATTTTCGCACCTATGAACGAGTGCATATGTAGGTTGACACAAGACACGATCAAACAATCTCATGTGATCTTCTCCCATTTATCCTCAATGTTGCTGTCATTTTGATCTCATCTGAGATGACCTCACATCTATCTTAGCATTTGTATCTCTGCAACACTTATATTATGGATATACTAGATTTTAACGCCCCAAAATTTACTACCATATAGCATTATTGGTCTTCTAATTGCTCTGTAAAACTTACATTTGACTTTCGTAGGCATAATTCTATCACATAATACCCTGGTAGTACTTTTACATTCCAAGTATCTGATTTTAATTCATCTACGAGTAACATTTTCATTTATAATTTCAACATTTCTTTAAACAACGAGCCTATAAAATTTAAATTGCTTACATTGTAGGATTGCAATCCCATCTAGTCTTATTTCAACTTCGTTCTTCTTATGCCGACAAAATTTGCAGTACATGTATTTAAGTCTTACTTGCTTATCTTATAACCCTTACTAGATCTCTAAACTTCATTTTGTGTGAGCTTACTCATATATATTGCCGGACCCAAACTTGAATAAAGGATATGATTGCAATAGGATTAGCAGCCAACATAAAACATTTCAATTCATCATGAATCATCATAATTTATGACATTAGATATTTCAATTCACATATTTTACTATTCTCCTTTCATCATGTGAACTCAATAAAAATGTCCAACATCTCTATAACTTTAACTCATATTGAAAAAGATCGAATCGTGGAAAAGGATCTAGAAGCTAACTTGTATTAATCTTTATTCAATCACTGTTCAAAATACCATCACCTTGTCATACGTCTTAGTTGAATAGTTAAGAATTAAGATATTTTACTATTTGTCAATGAACAAACGGAGAACAAATATGATCTCTAACTTTATGGATTTCATATTAGTGCTAGGGTAATCATAGCTTCCTAGGTATCATCAGTAGGTTGGCTCCATAAATTCAAGAATTACCAATTCAAATGTCAAATCGCAATATAATGTAGGAACACAGACAAAAATATACAACTATTGAGATGCTGGTTTCAATTCAAATAAAGTAGCTATAACCATATATGGGTTAAAACAAAAAGGATCCTTCAAGTATGTGACCATTTCTCTGCCTATTTAATTTATATATATTGAGTACATTGTAACATGTTAGTTGTCAGCACTTAATAATGAATCAACTGACCCCAGAAAAAGAAAAGGTGTCCGAGTTGTATCCTTCTACGTTGCTATGATGTCCATCTCAATTTATGTAATAGTACTGTTTGACTGAACACAAAATTTAAAAGATAAATATTTTTTCCAAAGTTAATGATCTAAAATAGGTTATAAAAAAAATCGTGACCATACATCATCTCATTAAGGATAAAACGGATATTTTTCAAGTTAAATTATTATTAAATAAAGAATTATGTCATTCTTTTATGACTAACTAAAAAGAAAAAAATATCACATTAATTAGGATCTTGGGAATTCTTCTCCTTCTTTCTTGTCCTAAACTAACAATAATTTATTTTTCTCTTCTTAAAAAAAAAAAAAAAAATTGTTGTTCTTCGGAAGATCTCCTGAGTCTAATATATTTTGGTAATACGATGTGAAAATTTTAGTCTGTGTTTATTTTTTATTAAAACTAATTGTTTGCAACAAATTTTAATATGCGGAAATAAAATACCACAAACAAAATATGAAGAAACATATATTTTATTGATAAATATTGCGGGTACAAATCTGTTTAATTTCTTGATTCTTCTCTCCTCATATTTCTCCGTGATTCGAGGGCCGTTAGTAGCGTATTTCTCGAACGTAGGATGATTTGAATTTGAATGTGTATGGATTCTCTTGGGATGTATTTGATCTCCACAAAAGGATATTGTGGATCTTCTTCTTCTTCTTGAGTTTATTCTTGAGATATGACTTAATCTCTTTGTGAATACCCAGTAGTTTATGAGATATTCGAGATAGTGAATTTAAAAGATCTTGTTAGGTTAGAATAGTCTCGCCTTCCAAGAAACCCTAACACATATTGAGTTTTTCAACTTATGTCCCACAAAATTTCGATGTCTACACTAATAACAATTATATTTTAATCCTCCTTGCTTGTTTGGCTAGCAATTCTCCATCTTCTTCTTCTTCTTCTTCTTCTTCTCCTCTAATAATATTGAATTTAAAAGAGGTTGTTAAGTACGTCTCGTAACTTTGTTTACCTACGTAGAAAGCACCTAATCGTGGAAGTTAAACAAGAGAAACAAATTTTAGTAATAATATTTAACTCATTATTATTAATTTAAAATTTTGATTTGACCATATAATTATATGTTCATTTGTTTAGCGAGTGTCATGTCATATTTTCAGCACAAAATATAAGAATTCAAGTGAGATTTGCTTTTTAGTTAATTTGGTCAAAGGTGGATGACTTTTATGTAACAAAAAATTGAAAAGTGATTTTTATGTGATAAACTCTGTCTGGATGACTTTTACGTAATAAAAAATAGAAAACCATTTTTAGTCATAAACTTTAAGTTGGATGACTTTTATGTTATAAATAATAGAAAAGTGACTTTTGCGGATAAACTCAAAATTGAATACCATTGGTTAGGATAGTTTTGTGTAATTAATACAGGTATACTTAAATAAAATAGGACGATGAGAAAAAAAACAAGAATAGCTAGCGTAAAATTGATTGATTATCTTTTGTAGGTCGGTGTGTATAAATTTTTTTATGTTGAAGGAAAATAAAATAGTTGAAACTGTTTCTTCGTATAAATATTTAATTGTGAAAATTACTATGAAATTAGAAAATTTTACGGCGACAGGAGGACTTGATTTTTCAGATAAGTATTATATATTACTTTTGAGATCAACTTCAATTTATTTAAAATATAACAAATATTTTTAAAACTAAAAGATCTTATTATGATATAATTTTGTTTATCAACTATTTTCAACACTTTTATATTTGTAAATGACAATAAATAAACTTAATCTTTAGTATTAGATTATCTTAGTCGTAACATATTTCCCCATTTGAGAAAAGAAAAAAAATATATATGCCGCGAACATAATTTTCAAAGAAGTTAAGTGATTGAGGCTGAAATGTAATTACAAACAATATTACCTAATATATTTTGTGATGATTGATGTTGATAGAAACGTGCAAAACACATTTACTATAATGCATTTCATAGTTTCTGACGCAAGATATCTTCGTGAAAAGAACGGACATAGAGACTAGTATATATAAACATTCATTATTTCTTTATTTTACTTTTTAGCAATTATAAAACATACAAACTCTATGCGATCAAAATATATATCATTCAGTGCGAAGTCAGAAATTACACTAGGAATGTTCAACATTTAATAAATATGTATCAAAAGTAATTTTTAATTTATACACATATTATAATTCATTCAACTAACCACCTTTCACTCTGTGTGACTCTAGTTCCATCTACATAAATAAGCAAAGTTGAATTCCTCCTAAATATTTTCTGCTTGTTATTTTTGTTAAGGGATACTTAAAAAAAAAAAAAGGGAAGAAAAAAAAAAAGGGAGAACTTTTTTAAATGCATTGATTCTGTGAATGTCTTATCTTGTGAACATGTCACAATAATGATAAAGGAGACATGCTTAAAAAACAAGAAAATCATCAGATGTATAAATCAACTCTATCTTGTCCGTTGCATTATCGTATATTTGAATTGTGGTCCTAATTAATTATCCTTCTATATTAAGAAACTGCACTTTGCACAATTATTTATCGTAAAGCACGTGACTGGTTAGTATTAGTGAAAGCTTTTAATATTAATTATTCATTTAGAACTTATTAACATCTTGCTTTAGGATAAGAAGATGGACTAACCACGTGACCTGGATAAGATCTCGAAAAATTACAAGAAAAAAGGTCATTATCTCATATCTGAAGTGTTACTAACTTGCATTATAGTGTTGAGAGTTGATTCAATTTTAAAGAAAGACGATCAAAGAGTTGTGGTTGACTAGAAAGTATTAATAGATCATTACTAAAAGATCTCGGTCTAAAGCTATGAAAAATAGAGTCGTCTGTTAAAGAGGGAGACTGGTATTTTTATTTACGCAAAAGAACTTATAACTAGATTATACATTATGATTATACTTAATTAATTGTAGTTGGACATTTGTTTAGTAAATTTTCATTGTAATGAATATCTGAGTTATAAATAAGTCACTTCTTGAATCATCAAATATTTCCATCATTAGTTGAGTACTAGTAAATTAAACGACAAACTTAATCTTCCTGATAATAGAAATATAAAATGAAAATTTTAAGGAATCTATTTGGTTTAGCTTATTTTACTGAGATTGTACATTTGATCAAATTGCCTTGAGGTCGTAGTATCTTTAGTTATTATCATGAAAGTCGTACTTCATAAAAAATTGACCAGTCATCGTGTAGTGCATTCCTATTAAAATTATCACAAATACGCCATCCAACTAGCCATTTACGCCACTCATCAATTTGGCCATTTACGCCATCAAAAGATGTAATGGCTCATTTACGCCATGTGTAAAATTTTTATCATCAATAGTTTGACTCATTTATGTTTTATAAAAATAAGTTTTATGCTTTACAATACCATATATTGGCCTCCAACTAGATTATGGTTGTGGTGGGTGTATGGAATAGTTTTTTATTAAATAAAATATTAATTAATGACGAACCTCTAATCGTGTCATATCAGTATTATTGAAAAATGAAATATTTTTAAACAAATAAGTAAACATTCCTTTCCATTTTCCTATAATTGAAATTACAATAAACAGCAATCAAACTATAAGCATAAATGGCCCATTTTCGATAGTTGGATGGCGATAATGCTAAAATTATCACAAAACATTAGATTATTGAAGCCAGACAGATGTAAAGTCTATATGGTTTTTATCCGAAATATGTTTTATAAAAATAAGTTTTATGATACTTTCAGAAATGAGAATAGAATAATATTCTAATGATAGCAATCTTTTATGAAATATTTTTAAATTTAAACTTGTTCCTTTCCATTTGTCCTAGTTCATTACAATAATTGTAATCTCGATAAGAAGGTTTGTGAATATAGTGAGCCACAGCCCAACAGGGTGTTCAATCGAATATCCCCTAAAAAATTATCATATCAATTATTACGTATTACATATATATATATTACATATTGAACCCCCTCAATATATAAATTATATAAATTCGAACACCTTTAGCAAAATTTCTAGTCCCGCCACCGCTCTCAACCAAAATAATTTACAAATATTTGACCACATTTATTTTTCTTCAATAATATATTAATTAAAAAGAACGTGGCAAGAGACATACCTATGAATTTTGAACGTAAATGAAAAAAGAGAATTTTTCGAGAATAAAAAAAGGAAAAAATGAAAAAGGTTGTAGTAGCTCTTTAATTACGAAAAGTGCTGGCCATGCTAAAGTGGGAGTGGGCCCAGATTAGGTTTTGGCGGCATATTTTTGGATTAGTTAGAACCGTTAATTTGGGCTGGGCCATAATTAAATGGGCCTTCTATCACTTGTCGTCTGCCGCAAGCGATGCAGAGAATAGGCGAAGCAAGCATTGGATAAGGGCCTAGTTGCCAATCATTATAATATTGGGGACCACAAACACTCACATGTTTCACCCTTCATATGTGTCCCCAATTTCAAAATTGCCACAAACTTCTTCTTGTTTTTAAGTATTTATTTATATTATAAAAAAGTAAAATTTAGAGTTGTAGTGGAATTGTTCTTAATAAAGGAAGTTCAATCATTGTCTTCGATTGATTCCATTTACACTAGTGTCACTCCGAAAAAAATCACTAATTTTTGGAAAATGTTAGGTTGCTATTCTCACAGTATTTAGATTGAATTAGTGAAACAAGAAAAATGGTAATGTTTTTATACAAAAAAATTGAGAGATTTCCCACCTTTTTAATGGAATTTTATCTCTCACCATGCGTTTTTCCAGTAAACTGGTTTGGTGAAAATGAGATGGGAAAATCATATTTTATAACACAAATTTTTCACTGATTCGTGGTGGAAAGCCTATGTTTCTAGTGGTGTATCACTTCCCAATCAATGAGTATTGTGATTATCTCGAAGCATGGTTTTTAGCTAACAATAATTTTATTTTTATTTTATGTTGCCAAGTTATGACCTAGTGGACTATGAAGTAGGTTAAGAAGTATGCGATCTCAAATTCATTTCCCGACATAAATAAGAAATACACGGTTATCACTCTCAAAGATTTCTTACTACAATAATTTGTACCGACAAGTAAGAATGTAAGATAACTAATGGATAATACTCGTGTAACAATATTTACGTAAGTGCAACATACGTCTTTTTATTTGTTTTGAAGTTAATTATATTGATAAGGCATTCTAAACTCCGTATGTATTATTGGGTTCGCTCGAAGACCGAATGTTATTAACTTGAAGTTGTCGATATCGTAATCTTGACAAAAAAAAAAAAAAAATCAGAAAGAATAGGAATGAAGTTAATTTTAGTGTCATTAAATTTACAAGTCCTTTCGGATTTCGTATTTTTAATTTAGTATCTTGGTAGGTGAATTTGTCAAACCCAAATTGATTAAGTTTGAAATGTTGTATATCAACATGGTAATTGATTTAAGTACCTAACAGCGTTTATAATTTTTTTATTGTATTGTATGGCCCATATGAGTATGTATGTGTTGACCTGCTTCTGTTGTTGCTGATGGTAATAGCTTTTAATTAATAGCCAACATATTTTTACTTCATCAATTTATAAAAAAGATGTTGAGAAAAAGAAACATTTTGGTGCCAGTTGCAATTGGATTAATTAATCTTGTTATATTTAGTATATCACGTTAAATGCTTTTGCTTTCTCCATGGATGATGTACTCAGAAGTGCATTAAAAGTATAAACAATAACGTAGAGGCGTCAACCAAATGATCTTATCATTTTCTTTTGAGAAAAGATTGTTTTATTAGGTAAATTAATATAATACTCGTATATTTTTTATCATGTATTACGTATAAGCCTCAACCAGGAGAAATCAAGGATTTGAAAATATTTGTGACCTTAAATAATAGTTGTTGACTTAGTGCAATTGATGAAAGGAATCTGTTACATGATTAGCATTTTCGTATTCTTATACGTCTTTTGCATATCGTCTCAAATATAAATGTGTCTCTATCTTGAAATTATATGTGGCTTTTCAAACAAAAATTCCGAATAAGAATATGATGTTTTGAAATAAGGATTTTGGTTGTATTAGTTTGGTGTAGTTAACATCAATTATATTTCTTCCTTCTCCCTATAATTGCATTCATCAAGTAATTGAATGATCCATTTTATTCTTGCTATATTCTTGTATAAGAATAAATGGAAATTAGAATACCGTCAAAGCTTGTAGTGTGTAAGTATTCCTCAATCAAATGTTTTGAGCTCGTGCTTTGGGAAAGGAGTTTGTCTAATTTGGAAAGCGCTATACCTTTAAAGTGAGATTTTCCAACACAAATTTAAATTAATCGAGCCTCAAAATAGATGCTCTATCAGCACCGAATCAAAAACAAAAAACAATAGATGAAAGTAACTGGTTCGCATATAGTAACATTGGAACTCAAAGCTACATAATATTATTATTATTATCAAGAATACCAATTAATCAGTAACATCTTTCGAGACATGATACACTTAATATCTTTCTATTAATACCTTGCCTATAAGATAGCGAAATGTTTTCGTAATCTAATACAAGTGTTCTTTTAAGAGACAATACAATGGCCGAGATAAGATAATAATGACATAGTTGTAGAGTATACTCCCTCCGGATTAAAAAAAAGAGTTCACTTAGCCATTTTCAAGGCACCCTTAAAAAATACTAACTTCTACACAAAGATAGGTAATTTGACTAAACTACCCCTAATTAAATAGGCATTGGGATTTGATCATATAACACTTAATAGGGACAAATATGGAAAAACAAGGTTAATTCTTTCTTGATTTGCTAAGTGAACTCTTTTTTTTATCCAAGAAAAAAAGGCTAAGTGAACTCTTTTTTTGATCCGGAGGGTGTAATAATTAAGGAGCACAAGGCAGTAGCAAACATCAACATAGGAGTCTAATTATTATTTTTCAAACAATGATATTCAAGTCAACTTGCGCGCACCTCAATTATTTCATCATATATATGTTACTTCATACTAACACATCTATCGAATAACTTTGTGCACTAAAACTTATGCACATTGAACAAATCGCCTAATGTCTTTTATGTCTACTGCGACTTGAACCCTAATCTCTAAGTTTACACTCACTTTATTAACCATTAGCTTAAGAATTTGTTGACATCAGGTAGTATAACAATAGGGCCTAGTTTAGATGTCTTGAATAACTTAGGTGCCTATGCTAACATTTGCCCAAACATTTTGGTCCAAGAAGAAATATTTGAGTTGAAGGGTATGGCAAATTGGCAATGACCAAAGCCAAATAGCCAAGCCCAATGGCCAAGTAGTAAATGTAACCAATTATGGGTGTATATAAATAAACCAATAATAATAATAATAATAAAATAAAAAAAATCCCATTATCCAACCTTTTAAATTTGCTTCTGCTTTAACCCCACTTTGGGTCCTGTCTTCTGCCAAAAAACCAGACACCAATACAATCATCTTTATAGACCGCCATCATCAAAACAAAAAAACTGCAAAAACACAAATATACAATCTCCAAACAGATCACAAATCTTGAAAAAAAAAAAAATATTGAACTTTTGAGTGGAAAAAAAAAAAAGTTCCATTTTTTTCTCTCTCTTATGTTAAATGCATCAGAACAATCTTGAAGTTCAGATAGGTCATCAAGAACACAGTGACCTTTCTTCCAAATTCAATCAAAAACAATACCAAATCCCAAACCAAACAACCCCAAAACAAAATTTTCCAAAATTTAATCTTGAAATCAAGATCCCATCACCAGATTCTTCAACCAATCAGATTCACTTTAGAGATGAACCAATTTGCCAAAATCAATCACCTGGAAAAACCCTTTTGTCAACACCTCATAAAAGACCAATAATGTCTCAAAGTTCCAATCTTTATCACTCTAATAATAACCAACAACAAAATTCCCATTTTAAAGTTCCAATCTTGAAGTCAAACACTTCATCAAATCAGTCTTTTTTATGTCCTTGTTCTATACCTGTTTTGTTAGCTACAAAAAGAATCACTCTTAGGTTACTTCATCACTCGTGTCATGCTTCTTGGATTAGAGTCCATTTAAAGCTTTTTATTTTACTTTCTTTACCTTCTCTTTACTTGTTAACTTCAACTAATTACTTGGGTTCTTTACTTTACTTGCTGTTTATTATTGCTCTAGTTTCTTTTCTGGTTATTTCACTTTGTGTTGCTCTTCCATGTGTACCTTCTATCCGTATATTTCTTGCTAGAACTTTGTCTATTAATCTTCATTCATCACCAACTGCTTCAAAAGCTAGACCTTCAGTTGTTTGGTCAATAGGGTCAAAGCCTAAACCAGAAAGAAAGCCGATTTCGGGTTGTTGGGTGCAAGTTTACAGTAATGGTGATGTTTATGAGGGTGAATTTCATAAAGGGAAATGTTCAGGAAGTGGGGTTTATTACTATAGATTGAATGGGAGGTATGAAGGTGATTGGATAGATGGGAAATATGATGGATATGGGGTGGAAACGTGGTCGAAAGGGAGCCGATATCGGGGGCAATATAGGCAAGGATTAAGACATGGAGTTGGGATGTATAGGTCTTATACTGGGGATTTATATGGTGGAGAATGGTGTAATGGACAGTGTCATGGATTTGGGGTTCATACTTGTGAAGATGGAAGCAGTTATACAGGGGAGTTTAAATGGGGTGTTAAACATGGATTAGGCCATTATCATTTCAGGTAAACCACTTGGGCATTTGTAACTGTTTCTTTTTGGACTGCTAGTTATTAACTTGGGGGTGGTTTTGTTGCTGGTTACAGCTATGCAGGTTATAATACATAATTGACTCATAACTTATACATGTTTTAGTTATGTGGAATTGTAAAATGATAACTGAACATTGTATTTGGTGTGCTGAATTTTATACAAAACAACTAAAAAGCTACCAAACATGGTATTAACTAAGCTCGTTTTAAGACATGCATAATTCCCTTTCTAACCAGCAACCAAGCAACCCCTTGATGTATATTTGAGTTTTAAGTTGAGCTTTTGTGTTTGTGTGAATTTTCAATGGCTGAGGCTTACCATTTTCACTTGTTTTTTCTCAAAATCTTTGTTATATGTGCTTGGACTTCATTTTCCTTGTCCTTTGTCATGTTAGATTAGATGTCTTTCTGTGTTTTTCCTTGTTGCATCTAGAATTCATGTATGTTCCAAGAGCTACATGGTTGGCTCAATTGGTACAAGTTTTGTTGGGATAGTTCCATATTTTCTACATGCAAAACAGGAAACCATAATTTTGTATCAATTAGTCTTTGTCTTAGTGTCGGCCTACTTGCTTATCGGTGCTATAGGGTATATACCAACGATACTAAGTACATGAACATTCAAGTTTGCACATACAGAAGCATTTAATTATTATACGTGTGAGAATAGGCAACATTCAAGTTTAAGATATTCTCTAGGATTGTCTCTCTGGGTTTTGAAATGGTTTTTCACTGCATTCTTCCTTCATTTCAAGGTGAAATGAGGAAGATAAGACTCTATTTTAGATGTCCTTGAATGTTGTCACTTTTACTGAATTCTTCAACTCCGAGATAAGAGCAAGTTCTCCATGGGATTAGCTAAATTTTATTACTTCTCTTTGAAGCCTATAGTCCGATGACCGGTGTTACCTCTTTTGGACTATAGATATGATCTTGCATTGTTTAAGCTGAAAGGGACCGGACCAACCCCACCCGCTCTTGCTTTTGATTTTTTTTTTTTTTTCCTGTTTTCTATTGCGCTGAGTTGCTCCCTTTTTTCCCTTCTTTTTTTTTTTTTGGTGGATTGTGTGGTTTGGTGTGTTGTAACTTCTTTGTCTGCTCCAGTCCAAGGAGTCTACTTTCAGGACCCTTTCGCGGAGTGCACATGAGGAGCGTGGAATTCCATGTTTCTTCTGTTGTCATTTCATACCCTCTTTTCTCATGTATTATTCAAATGAATTAACACACTCTATCACGCAATTGGTTTTTTTTTTTTTAATATTAAGCCATCACCATTAGGTTGTGAACCTATGGTGTGGGGGGTTTGGCTTGACCCCTACCATGTATTATATAAGTAAAGATAATTTACAATGACTAGAGGGGACATGGAACCTTGCCTCTAGTCTACAAAAGAGATTGTAAAAACAATCTAAAAGGGAGGAGATAGCCAAATGAACAGAATCCTCCTAGCTATCAAGATATTCTAGCTTACAAAGAAGTTACATTTTTCAAATCTTCTTCTAAAAGTAGGAAGTTGTTGCTTATCAAGTTGAATTAGCCCCTTGACTTCTCTTGGTAAATCCCTTTGAAGCCAAATTTTTTTAAAACATCTTTCAAAAAAGTCCAAGACAGCCTATCATAGGCTTTAGCCATATCAAGCTTAATAACAACATTCCCCCCTTTGTTATTCTTTGAAA
>NC_081350.1:31789319-31808875 GCF_029784015.1 Lycium ferocissimum
AATTTAATGAAAGACGCAAAGAGCTAGAAGAAGCACCTGAGAAAAGTTTCAATTGATGATGAGAAATTAAATTAAAATATTGAATTATCTTTAAAAAAAGTTTCCTTAACATAAAAGATTGGTGGAGTTTGAATCACGACATTCAGTTCGACTGAAATTTTGTTTTGTATAGCTTTCCAGATTCCAGTATTATGTCCAACACTTTTTTGACTTCTTAAAGATACAATAAAATTACAATTTTCTATCGAAATCGAATAAACTAAAGTTATATATTGAACCTAATAAATCAAAATTGAAAGAAAAAAATGATATACCGAATTTATTAAGTACGATTTTAATATAGCATTTAGAAAAAATTTGAATAATAAAAATAACGGATAGAAACATCTAAAAATCATACCATACGAGCGAATGTACCCCTCTATTGCACAATTGTTACATAAAGGTCTTTGGTATCTTTATATGGTTTTGGGCAATCCTCCCCTCATTAATTAGCTTTTGAGATTGAGTTAGACACAATATCCATTATTAACAAAACTTCAGGATAAATACAGTAATAACGGATTCCTGTCTTCGAGAAGTACTTACACGGCATAAATAGGGTCTAAAATCTTAAATCCTCTTAACATAAGCGAAATACAAGTCCAATTCTTGGATTGATGTGGCAATTGAATTTTTTATAATGTTCTTGTCAGAATTATCAGCTCCCTATGGATAGAGAAACTGCCAACATATATATAGTCATAGAGTGACGATCCACAAATATTTGACACCTATTATTTTGATTATAACAATTTGTGATTTATAGTACTCACTACTTACTATGCATCTTCTAAGTACCAGAATTTTATTTTTAATTTAAAGAATTATATAATCAATGCCCGATTTAACGAAAAAATTAATACTTTTATTCCTCGTACTCTCATTTTATATCTCGAGGAGGAAACAAAAGTACGTAACATAAGCATGGAAGATCAGTACCTAAGTGCTTTTTGATAAACTTGAAAAAACCAAATAAAAAACTTGATACATGACAAGCAACAACACTTAGATCCTATTCTCAAGTTTATCAGCTTTGCAGAGAGGATTTTCCTTAGCCAAAATCGCACGGCCTATAGACTTGAAATCGTAAGTGCATGCATGTTCCTCCGGATACCTATGACTCTTGCAATATATTTCACCACACTTACAACTGAACCCTATTAATCCCACCCTCTTCTTGCAAACCATGCACCTTTGTGTCTTCGACTTTAATATCGTCGAATCATCTTTTCCAGTTTTAATAGTAACAGAAGATATCTTTTTAGATAAAGCTAATGCATCCTTCGCGGCTTCTTCTTTCAAGAAGGCTTTATAGCATTGAGAGCAAAGGTTGTGAGTCCTTGTGTTTCCATAGAAACCACAACCCCTCGCGCATAAAATTGGGTTTTTTGCTTTGTCGCAAGAAGTCATTTTTTTTTTCCCCTTTGAATGAAAAATTTCTTCTACGATTTTGGGTTTTTCAGAGTCTTTGATTATAATGTAGTTATGGTATAGCTAGTGAGTGCATGAGATGATGTATTTAGTGTTATATATAGTGGAAGCTTGTAATCCAAATAAACATCAAATTAGGACTCTCCTAATTTTATACCCAGTAATATAGTTGGAAATCCTTTTCCAACACAGTTTAGGCTAATACGGATACGGCCCATGTTAGGATTGGAAAAGGAGTCCAATACTAAGTGGGCCGATCTGGACATTGCAATGTATATACCACAAAATGAATAATCAATAACTAAATCATATTATAGGGTTTATAAAAAGTGTAATTTTTGTGCAATACATATATTAAATTTTGAATCATCTGTTGTATCTTGGATATTTTTTAATTCTAGAATTGTTGACTTCGTCACGGAATAAAGGAACTGTTTACATATATTTGGCACTCACCTATTCTTCCTCTTATTATTGCTCGTGTTCTTCTTCTTATTTTTCAGACATTTCCTAAATATTTAATATTAGAATTTGTTTTGTAGTCCTTATTATGAACTTATTACATATTTATTTATAAAGAATTATAAAATCGATGATCCAATTTTAGGGGAAAAAATTCAATACTTTTCTTTCTCGTAATCTCATTTTATTTCAGACTTCAAGTAATAGAAGTACGAAGTACGGTAGATTTCTCGTACTCTCATTTTATTTCAGACTTCAAGTAACAAAAGTACGAAGTACGGTAGAATATGTAAGGGAATGTATAACGGGCTATAACAAGTGATTACTTTATCGTTCATGTTAGACCAAGTATGAAGATTTCTCTATTATTTAAATGAACTTAATCTGATATGGAAAAGAATCTATACACCGTAGTGCACAAATTTGAACTCAATTACAAATGGATTCAAGTTTTAACATAATTCAAAAGGCGAGAGAGTGATAAAAAAAATTTAACAAAAAAAATAGAGATGTTATTTTTTAAAATTTCTTAAGTTACTTTTGTTGCCATTTTATTTTAGAACAATATTGACAGAGAAAAGGATCTTTTGGCTTTGGAGTTCGTGACTCAGACCAATTGATACAGAAATAAATGACTAATAAAGAATAACTCTGCTAGCATAAATTCATCGTAGGAAATGCAAAATGCATTTTATGCACGTTGTGTTCACTATTTGCCACTCCCTCGATCCAAATTGAAACTATTCGTTTCATTACTATATATGTACAACTTTTGGTAATTTAAATTAGTACCAACTTTGATGTAGATTTTTCTATTTTTATGAAACCAACATTTTTTATTTTTTTTTTGTTATTTCTAATATAGTATGTTTTTGTACCTTTAGTATAATCTGCAAATGGAATTAGCGTCTTAAAACACATATGTAATCAAATAGTTTCTTTATTAGTGTATTTAAGCAGGATTTTCCAATAGAAGGGAGAATGGAAAGAAGAAGAAGGAGGAGAAAAGGAATACACATAAGGGATGAGCTGCCCCTTAGCATCACTCACAGCATTACTAATTCTATTAGTATATATTTAAGCTGCAGTATTCTAAAAAGCAAAATTGACAATAACTTCACCATTAAACTCCCACTGGAAGTACAAATGATAGAACTCCCAAGATTTTCTTCCTTATGAAGGAGCAGAGACTTTCATATGTCTGTTAAAATGTAATACTATGCCAAAATGTAATACTATGCCTTACACCCTTGAGAATTGGCTGGGTATAGCGGGAGAGAGTTTGACGATCTAGTTACACATCACATAAAATAAGTACTCCCAATATTGTCTTGGGAACTTTCAGTATATATAGCAGCGTACAAGATTTTCTGAATATTGAATCTAACGACTAGCATCGGTCCCGTCAAAGACCCCTCTCGTTCGACGTGGAAGACCCTATAAGAGGCATTGCCAAGAGGCCACCAGAAAGGATGGCGATTTCTTCAGGAATACATAGTTTAAAGAACAAAAAGTGAGAATTCCGATTTTTGTAACCATTTTGGGTAAACGTTGACACAGCCCCCTACAACTTAACTTCGATAGCACTCAAGTAAACGATGTAATAGGGGTGTATTTTCTTGCATCATCAAAAACTTTACAACTGATTACAGTTGATACAAAGATTCCGCCAAAGAAAAGGGGAACGTTCTTACTCTTCAGCGAACAGCGCTATGCTATGGAATTGTTACCACCTCAAAAACCCTTTATGAAGAATTAGATCATCCATAGGTACTATAACTGTTGAACATGGTCTGTTATTGCATCAGGGCAGGACTGAGCTTGAAGAAGCTCCAAACGCGCAGAAGGTGGAGTAAACTGCAATATGTAGTCTTCATCTGAAATAAAATACCGTTCACAAATAACAAACTAGCATCAGAGCTTTGAAAGCATTTCAAATGACAAACATGAGAACAGAAAATGACAAGACACTTGAAAAGTTTTACTAGTGTTCTTACTTTCTTTTACTGTCCCATAGAGCCAGCACAATACTTCATCTGCAAATGCTAAGCACACTCCACCCTACCAGAACAACAGCCAGGAGACATGAAAACTGAAGCCTAATTACCAACTTGTCAACACTAGAAAAATTAAGAAAAAAAGTAGGCAATAAGTGAATTCCACAAATGCAAATGCCTTTCATGTGCAAGCCTCGTAAGCAACAAGAGACATTTTTCCACCAAATGCAAATTGATAAGAAACTGCTTGATTTCCGTTATGAAGCAGATAGTGGTTCGTTTCCTATGAAAGCTGAGCTGTGCAGAACACGGGTCACTATTCTTTCTTTTCTTTTTTTAAATTCCTTCTATTTTTTTTTTCTTGGGAGTAGATCAATGAGAAAAATAACAGGAGGGAAGTGGCCTTGGCGACGGCAGAGGGGAGGGGGTGACCCATGGGAAATTCCTAAACTCACCGATAAAAGTGCATGGACAACAACTCTTTTTCTTTCTTCAATCAATAGTATGCGATGCCAACAACTAGGCTACTTGTGGATTTCCTTCAACACTGTCAACTACCTGAAGCTTAATTTTATATACAAAATGATTATTAAATTTCACTATTGAGTTATACCATTGTCTCACGTAGATTACGTAGAACCTTTCAAAGAAGTTTATAAGGATCTAGGCTGCTCCACTCATTCTCTTTGGTAAGCTTATTCTAGCACTCGGCACTAGTAAGTCCCACATTAAAATTCAATTATGATCCCCAAAATCATGTTATACATGCAGCCTGCAGGTGGCAGTTCAGTTATATTTATCTGTCCGACATGAGTTGTGTACGGGTTTCCTTGTTTTGTGCTACTCCGTCCGTTACTTTAAGGTTTTGAGTTGGATGTTCAAATTCTTTCACTCACTATGTTGAAGATTCAAAAGAAAATAAGTAAAGAACCTTATCAAATAAAAAAATAAATCTAAAGCACAAGAAAGAAATAAAATAAACATAAGTAGGATATAGCGGAAGACCACAAAGCACCCTCCCAAGACGGACCAAATCAATCAGACAGACGTATAGGCATTTATGCACCTCAGAACAAAAATATTAATTACCTGCCAGTAACTTTTCATTTTTACTCTGTGTGTAATATCTTTAGTTCTCAATCTTTCCGTGCGGACAAGACGACCAGCATCATCCCTACAGTATAACACGATTACAGATTCATAAAGTTAACCTTGCATCACTTTTCGAAAAATAACTGAACAAATTTAACTTGGGTTGTAACCAGTCACTGCAAGAACACACCAGCAATAAAAGTTTGTGAAGAGAATGCTGAGCATTTTCTTTTATTTCATAAGTAAATATTTCATTACTAAATACCAAGACGGAGCCAAAGGTATGTACAATATGCTTATTTGACTCAAAACTAGTCATCCACTGGCGTATATCAAATTTGCCACGGCACTCTCTTTTTATACCAAAAAATACAAAGAAAGATCTTTTTAATGTTCTCAACAACATTCTCATTATGATTGAATATTAATGGGGAGATGAAAAAGAAGAAATCCATAACATTAAGTTGCAAAAGTGATTAAAAGAAAAGGGGAAGTCTGTCCCTCGAGCCTTTAGAAAAGAAAAGCAAAAGCAAAGACTGAAGATCACAGCACGTAAATTTACCTAAAACCAACAACAATATAAGGTACACCAGCAAGAAATGACTGGATCTGCAACAAAGAGAATACACATAAGCAAAAGTAACAGAATGATTAAAAGCTTCAAACAAAAGACAATCTACAAACAGTTGATAACCAAAGTCGAAAGGAAAAATTAAAAAATTAGAAATACTACACACACACACAGAGAACAACAACAACATACCCAGTAGCCCACAAGTGGGGTATGGGGAGGATGGGTGTACCAGACCTTACCCCTACATTTGTGGGGTAGGGAGGCTGTTTCCAGTAAACCCTCGGCTCAAGAAAATCGGTTTTCAGAAAAATGTAAAAGCTATGATGACAGATTTGAAGAAAGAAAAGTACTGACAGTACAAATATTAAAGATAACCAAAGTAAAAGAGACAACAATAGTTTTAAAATCGAAGCATTAGATAATGCTAGCATAATAGCGATAATACTAGTATAGGAACAGATCCCGCTCTACCAGGGTGAAGAGTGAAGATGCTCTACTAAAGAAGTGTCATGTCCTGTCTAATCACCTCTCCTCAATTCTTCCTCAGTCTACCTCAACCTCTCCTCAAACATATCATCACCAACCTCTCACACCTCTTCATGGGGCATCTGTGCTCTTCCTTTTCACATGCCCGAATCATCGCAGTCTTGCTTCCCCATATTGTCCACCACAGAAGCTACTCCCACCTTGCCCCGTATATCTTCATTCCCAATCTTGTCCCTTCTAGTATGCCCACACATCCATCTAAGCATCCTCATTTCTCCTACTTTCATCTTTTGAACGTGTGAGTTCTTGAATGGCCAACACTCCACCGTACAACATAGCCGGCCTAACAACCACTCTATAGAACTTACCTTTAAGTCTCAGTGACACGTTCTTATCACATAGGACACCCGATGCAAGCCTTCATCTCATTCACCACGCTTCAATATGATGCGCGAAATCCTCAATAATACTATTTCACAAGGACAAAAATTTTGCCTCCGTAGTTCACCCAAAAACAACAAGACTACTCAAGAAAAGGAATTCGTGAAAATGATCTGTATAATACTTTCTCTATCCTATACACAGTTTTTCCCCTCTTTCTTCCTTTTCCATTATTTATTTGTCTCCTATCTCATACATCTCTTAACATAATTTAGTTTCAGTTGGAACATAGAAAAACTAATCCTTGTGTTATGGATTTGATATTCCAAGCACACATAATACACATAAAATGCATAAAAGAATCTGCTAAAGAGGAGCATAAAAGATGTGTTTCCGTCGTCAGTACCCAAAATTTGAGCAATTTCTCCCTCTCATATTTTTCCTCAGTATGATAATCCAGCTGTAAATAGCAGAAATAAAGTGTAAAAGTTAAAAATCAGAAAAGAATGAAGAAAGGAAAGAGATCCCAGCAGGTAGGCATACCTCGCGACTAGTCTTCAGTTCCACATAAAACCTCCTCCCATCATCAGTTGAATCACAGCAGTCCATTTCAGCCCCCATTAAAATACGATGCGCTCCTAATTTTGTCTTAACTACAGCACAATATTCAACGTTGGCATCAACATCGTGTATCCCTTCTCCATCAGATCGCCTAGGGTCTTCTGTTGCAAGACTCTCGAAACAATATCCCCAGTAACACCTAGATTAAAGGGGCATATAAAGAAGCCTTTTTCAAACAAGATGAGAAACAAACAAGAAAAGCATATTTAGCTAACTCTAATGACTAACAAATTTACACTAATCAATTTCGTTACTGCTACAAAAATAAATACTTCTGATACATCATAACAGATACTTTTTAAACAAACTTGCTCACGTAAATTGACTTTAAAAAGCAGATTACGCTTCCGTGTGGTGAAATTTTTCAAGTTATGTGTGGATATTTTGATCACATAATACAGTTTGTGACCAACTAGAATTAATTGATATCTTTTCATTTCCCCTTATACTAATTTTCTTTTCGAAGAATGAAAACAAATAAAAAGGGAACAATTTATTCTAATAGACATCTTTGAAGTGAACACTATACGAATGGTTTTTAAAAAATTACCCGTGGTGCTGAATAGTGAATACGCTAAAGAACTTTGTAGTTAGTAATTTATGTCAGCCAAATATTAATTATAAAAGAGTCTAGTGAGACAGTGCACACTTTAAGCACATGAGATCCTCCCTCCGAGCCCATTTCCCCAAAGTAGGAAAACCAAAATGGAAGGTGGAGAAGAAAAGGAAAGAAACTCCATTTCAACTCCATTGTCAATCCAAGGAAATGGAAATCAGTAGCTCTTTCGTACAGTGAGCCCCTAAAGGCTTTTTGGCCAGAGAGGTATTATAGAATCAATACTCAACCAACTAAAAATTATAAACCTTTTTAAGACAGTTCACATTGTCCACAAAAAGTATGCACAATATTTCTTAAAGAATTTGGAAAACACTCAACAACCTTCTCCGGTCCAGCTCACTCTTTGGCCTTTCTGGCAGTTTATGTACGTCAAGATACACAACCCCCTTTCTTTTGTGCACTCCCATTTCCCAAGGTTCATGCCTGATATAAGCAGTAGCCATTATCTGCAGACAAACAGAACACCCAAGATGAGTGTTAACAGACTAAAGTATCATGTGCACAAAAAATTATATCCGCATCTGATGAAGAGTATGCAAATGCATATTAATTTGTACCAGTTAAAAAAGCAATTATTGCTGAAGAAATGAACTATTAATATATAAAATCAAGGAGTCCTGTTTTAAACTGGCAATTGAAACAAGAGTAAATTATTGAGGTTAATGATCTTCTCCATAATCAATATTTGATACTCTGAAATTGGTCATTCAGCATTATGGAAGCACCAATCAGAGGAGATTCAAAGTTACCTTATTGAGGTTGTTGCGATAAGTCTGACACATGGAAAAGGAAAAAACAAACCACCATTAAATCAACTGTCAAACACATGGAGTTCTGATAATGATTGAAAAGACAAGAATTGTTACCACAAAATGCATTCTATCAAGTGGTATATTTTTATTCCTGATACTAGCCAGTAAGTCACCAAACCCTTGAGAGCCCAAATCTTCCAAAGAGACATATCTGTCAGATTATATAAAGAGGTACAGATAGAAAACACAAGAACTCTGAGCCTAACCATCAATCATCTAAAAAGTATCATATTCTCTACTTCATTGCTCTAGCATATACCTTTCTTCTCAACAAAAGTGTCAAAACCATCATTTAGATCTGCCCCAACATCTTCAGTAATTAGACGCTTGAATAGCCTCTGATAATACAAAGGGAACGTGATATTATGATTGGTCGTTCTGGGGTTTGTAATATTGAGATGTCATTGAAAATAAAAGAAAAGACATAATGCTTACCAAGCTGCGGTCATCAAAGTAGACATCTCCACCTTCAACTCGACTGAAGCACGCGAGTTCACATGGCTATTTATCCCATAAATCAATAACACTAAATTAGAAGAAAATATGCAAGCAGTAGAGAGGCACAATATTTCCCTCCTCCCTTCCACCCAAAAAAGAAAACCAATCTTACTCTTGTCTCTCACATGCAGTGAGAGTTAAAATGTCAAAGGGACCAAGAAGGTCTTAATTTTTAAAGGATATGGAAGAGGGAGAGAAAAGGGAGGGGGATCATCCAACACCGATTCTCTGCTCCAATCAGGAGCAGTCCACTTCAGTTCATCCATGTTATAACGAACAAACAAAGTTTTTGTGGGAGAATGTAGTGTTTGACAGCAAGGGAGTCAAGCTGAGTCCCTTCAGCGGAGAATTATTAAAAGATAAAAAATAAAAATAAAAATAAAAAATCTATAGTATATAGAGAATGAATGAACCTCTAGCACAAGAGAAGCCCTAGTTTGTTTAAATGAAAAACTACTTAGTATCATAATGGAGCGGGAATAGATATGGAAGACTCACATAGCCAACCCCAGCTAATTTCATATTGAGGTGTAACTGTTGTTATTTATACAGTATGGATGAACCCCCCTAACACTATGGTTAAACCTCAGTACATCAACAAAAGCATAATTTAAAGCTAAAATTGTTAATTCGATCAGTCCAGATACCTTTAAAATCGGCTTGGCAGAAGTCCATGAGCTTAACTAGGGTGGTTTGGCAACAAAAAGGAGAAAAACAGAAAACCAAGGGGAAAATCTACCTCTTGAAATGCTATACATTTTCTTGCTAATGTTTCTTCACTCTTTGCAAACTTCAATTCAGAGACAAAGCGTTCATCACGATGGCCATTGAAAAACTTGGGACCATAACCATAGTTCTGCCTTGGGGGATAAGGTCCAGGTCGCGGAAGGATGCCAGCTCCTCTATCATTTTGCCAGCGACCCCGGCCAAAGCCTCCTCTTGGTTGGTGGTTAGTGTTACGTATAGGGGGTAAAACTGCAAAAGAGAATGAGAAGAGGGGCTTAAACAACAATCGACCGGATTAATGGAGCATTAACCTAAACGGCGGATATTGAAACTAATGCTAATTATGTATGAGCGATTTCTTTTTTATAGATAAAAGTTCCTAGGAGTATGGAACCATAGGATTTTCCTTTGAAGATTCTCGAAACACAATTAAGCTCGGCATGCTTCTTCACAGTTCCAAAGCAATCACCAAGTATTCAAACGTGTTTAGCTTATACATCAGAGTGCCAATATAGTCACATTTCCATGAGTATTAACTTACGCATACACATTATGTAGATTTTTCAGGAAACAGTAATGACAAGGCTATCTAGACGCTATTTAATTCCTGTATACTTCTGCTTTATATCTCTCATAGAAACAGCAAACATGACTCATGTTGGCAATTTGAGTAATTTAGGGTTTGAACAGAAGACATTTTCTGCTCAGAATCATGAATATCAACAATTCTTTGATAGTTTTTCACTCTCTCTAAACCCCAATAGAAACCTAGAAGATAAAGTGTTCAAATAATACCCACTAAGTCAAAAACCTAAAAAGTTCCAAACTTTAACCCTCAAAATGTAAATTCATCTATCAAACCAAATTAAAAAGTTCAAAATTAAAAAGAGAACAATATGAACAAATTACCAGGAACAGGGAAACGACTCTTAGAAAGAGTATTAACATAATCTTCATTATCAGACCCAAACAGGTCCTTATCATCATCATCATCATCTAACTCATTATTAGTAAGAGAAATAACTTCTCCATTATCATTATCATCATTATCACTTCCACTTCCGCTACTACTTCTACTCCTATTAGATGAACTTGAACCCGATGAAGATGATGACGATGATGATGACGTGGCGGCGCGTGATGAAGATGATGACGATGATGCTGAATTGGACGGTGATGATTGATTATTATGATTATTATTCTCTTGTTGTGGGTCCCTTTCTTCTTCTTCTTCTTCTTCGGATTCATCTTCATCTTCTCCAAATAAGCGTTTTAAGTTCATTTTTCGATTGTGTGCCTCCGTTTTTGATGCCTTGATTGAAGAGTTTTTGGTGGGTGGGTGGATGGTTTTTCGATTTCGATCTTTCGCTAGTGTTTGCGTAACAACATTCAGTGGTTTTTCAGGAGGTTTTGGTATTTATTTGAATGTATTGGGGGTATACTGTAAATACTCGAAAATGTGTGACCCGGTTCAACTTTGTAATCATGAGCCATCCAATAAAATTCATAAAATAGCCACTTTTTAGCTTCGTTAGTGGAAGTTTAGGATATTATCACGATGTTCAATGTGAAATTTTATATGCTATGGTAGAGGTTATTTTTCAATTATAGGGTTAAAAATGGCTAGGTTGTGCTAACACTACGCCACCCAGTGGCAACGATCCATGGGCTCAAAGTCCAACTTTCTCTGGGCCCAATTGAAACTATATGTTGGGTCATTTTGGTTGGAGCAGAACTATATTGGATAGTGTGGCAACTCTGAATTCTTCACCACTAGTAAGATTCTTTTTGAGAAAATGCTAATAGTGTTCGGATACCTTTTATTGTTGGTTAACAAACAGACAGATAAATTGAGATGATATTGTTTTTCCCTTTTCTTTTTTTTTCTTTTTCTTTCATATTACTATTATACATGCTAGAGCACTTGGAGTTTCGAATTCACAGATCAATTTCAAGAAGTAATAAATGAACAAGGAAGAAGAGAAATAAAACAGAGAGTAGTTTCTTACGAACTTAGAATAACAACAACGATATATTATGGAAAAACTTTACTCAACTGACAAGTGACTACGTGGAGCATCAATCTAATAATTAATATTTAATATGGTTAATGCTTTAATTTAATATGGTTAATGCTTTGCAGATGAGTCTCCGTGACAAAAACCTGCTAGCATATCCATTTTTGTACGTATACATACATGCTTGGACAGACATGGTTTACCACGATCGTACGTGGAAACAAACACATACATGAAAATTATTGCAAACCAAGAAAGGAAGAACAATTCTACATCACTGGCTTAGCTTAATTAGACTGGGGGGAGTAGGTGAGCTGTTCGAGTTTCGGGCTGCTGGTCTTGGTCGTTCACATTATTTGTTTCAAACTCTGCCTGGAAGAATATGCTGAATGCTGGAATTATAGAGAACATGCGCAGCGTCGACCACTCCCGAAAACTAGTCCATGTATTGGCAATATAAGAAGAACATGAAGAAAGTGTAATGGTAACGAAGAAAAAGTACCAAAATAACACTTGGGGGAGTAGAAATGAGGATAGACACAAGATATTAATGGACTTGGAGAAATATCCTGAACTTATGCGTATTCTCATAACTGGATGATGAATTGTTATACAAGTGATGGAGAAAATGAAGGAAAATAAGAGAAGGAAGAAGAGCCTATTCATAAATGCCATGAAACTGAGTTGGCCAAATATATGGAAAGGATCCCAATTTTCAGAAGGTGATGTGGATTTGAGGATGTTAACTAAAATCAAGATCAAGTATCTTAGATCAAACTCCATTCTTTTTAAGCTTCTGAATCTCTCTTTTTAATTCTATGGTTGAGTATTATAGCTATGTATGCTTCCTGAGCCCGGTTGAGCCATTTTATTTATATATACTACTATACTTATATTGCTGATGACATCTTATTTCAAGATCATGCTCTTTTCCACGAAGTTGCACACGCCTAAATCCGGTAGGGTCAATGGTGTTTTCTGGGTTTGATTATTTAGTATCTATAGTCGTTTTCATATTGTTATTTAAAGATGAGGTAAGCGAATGTTGTGGGAGCTACCATTTTCTTCTCACTTCAGCATCTTTTGCTTACTGAGATACTGTCAGCATATCTATTAAAAGATGACATAAGGTATGAAATTTATGGGTCCGACTCCCCTCCAGTTGGTAACCCCTCCATTACATGCTTAAATGAGTGACAGGTGTCTATTTTGTCAATTAATGGTCCAGATTTTAACTGCCTTAACCCTTTGTCTAACTATAGTTAACTTTCCATTGTCCCAACAAATCATGCCAAAGAAATTGGAAATCATTCGTTCGGAATGGCAATCCTTTGAAGTTGACCCAAAGCCTCAATTTGGTCGTAATGTGTTGTTTCAATTCTCACTTACTTTAATTTTACAGTCGATTAGCGTCAGTATCTGTGCAAACAACATATGGATTGACTGATTGATAAGTCACTCATGCATGTTCGAATAAATTGTGGATACTTTTGGTGGTGTTTCCATTCAGGAGGATTTACGGTTTAAACTTTGAAGTCTATGGCTTTTTAAGAAAATTTTTTATTTATTTTTGCCTCACACAATTTATATATATATATATATATATATATAAAATTACATGCGGCCGCGACGCTTGAAAAGTCTTGTAATCCTAGTTATCTATTTTCCTAGAATTTTTCCTTTTAACCTCTTATTTAAGTGCTCTGGAAAAAAAAAATCTCCAAAAGTCACGACTATTTAATTTTTTTCGGTTTTTATTTAAGCCTTCCCTATTACAACTAATCCTCACATCACGCCCCTTTTGTTGTAAAAAGATTATGGTTACGCCTCTTTCCCTTCTCGCTATTTTCCCTCCCATTAATCACAATCCATGAAGTAAAACTTTCAACATAGTTGAAAGACAAAACGGACAGAAAAGCCTTACCAAACAAAAAGAGAAGAGCAGGAAAACTATCTTTTATTGGTCGAACAAACTATCATATTCATAACTCATCCACACAAATCCCTTTACAACCGAGCATGGTAATGAAAACAAAAGTAAAACAAAAATCAGAACACCAAAACTGAGCCTAAGATATTGTCAACATATCTATTAAAAGATGGCGTAAGGTATTTAATTTACAAGAAAAACAACAAATGAATTGACTGATTGATGAGTCACTCATGCATGTTTGAATAAATTGTAGAGATCAGGATAAATTGTGGAGATCACATCCTAATCACTTTTGGTGGACAAATTGTGGAGATCACATCCTAATCACTTTTGGTGGAGTTTTGATTCCGGGCGGTTTACGATTTGCACGTTGAAGTCTATGGCTTTTTACGATTTTTTTTTTTTTTTTTTTTACCTCACATAATTGACAATAATTGTGATTTTTTGTTTTTGTCTCACAAGTAAGTGGGATTCAACTCTTACACTTTGAGTCCACATACTTTGAGTCCATTGATTTGTGAGATAAAAAAGAAGCTCACAAAACTATTGTCATTGTGTGAGGCACAAAATACAAATTTTCGGTTTTTATATCGATTTTAGATTAATACTATAATAATAATTGAGTTTACAATTAAATATTTACTAGATTTCTTACTATACATACTCTGAAAAAATATTGGGTTTACGTGAATTCGTAACTAGAGATCTAAATTTGTCTCCGTGTTTTGCATTAATCGGCCCAAGTTTCCAAGAAATGCCTGGAATGTATTTAAGTTGTGTGGTCGTGAAGCAAACTAGAAAAGGAATTGTTTTTTAATTGTGATTATGCTTGCATGGCCTAAGGAATCATCCGAGTAAATTATCTTTCTTGAGTGATATCCATTTATCCTAAAGAGGGACTTTTAGTAGGATCCTTGTGCAGTTATGCTTCCTCTCTGCATGATGCAGAAAATTCTTATTTTGGAGATTAAAGGGCTGTAAGATGGACTTAGAGCAATTTCTAATACTTAAGGAATCATTGAATTTTAAAAAATGTAAAAAGATGAAAGTTCAAACGCGTGTTTGTGAAATGAGACCTATGTTAATTACTTCATTGTTACCTTTCATTCTATTCCATTAATGACATCACAAGAGCCATTTTAAAGGATGAGAATGGAAGTTTCCATTAATGACATCAGAAAAACTTCTTTTCCTTTTGTGTTTATGTGAAACGTTATTAGCAACACTCAATTGTAGCGAAATCTAAGTCAAAGTTGGTCCTTCAGCGAAGTTTCCAAAAGAAGCCCATTTCAACTGTATATAAGTGAAAAGGTGGCATTATTAAGTGGGGTTTGGACATAAAAACTGGGAAATTTGAAAAAAATTAGTACTTGTTTTCAAATTTGAGATTATAATTGTAATTGGATATGAATACAAATTGGAGTTGATTTTTGATATTCTATGAGTGATTTGAAGTGATATAACAAAACAATACTATACTTATAATGCTGATATATTGCTGACGTCTTATTTCAAGATCATGCTCTTTTCCACAAAGTTGCACAATTCGGTGGGGTCAACGAAAGCAAATTGTTTTCTGTGTTGATTTAGGGGGATAAGCAAGAACATGTCTGCGTGGCGTTTTGGGGACATTCTGCTCATTCCAGTCGAGATGGAGTCATATGATTGGGACGGCAGAAACTTTACTGTAGCATCTCTACACATTTTTTACTTAGACTAAAATACCCATGCTTATGTCATTTTCCCTGTCAGCACACTTTTCCCAGTCAATACCGTATCTCCGTGTCCCACCTCCCAGCCCAACATGCAATCCTTTTCTTTTCTTTTTCCTGTTGCACAGACCAATCTTTAGCTTTTACATTTGTTTTGTAATAAATTATCTTATGGGGGCTTTTATTATTTAACTGTGAATATTAATTGAATTTTTCTTCGGATAATTTTTTTGGCAAAATAACCACAAGTGAGATTAATAGCTCTCATACATATTATTGGAAATTCTATTGGACATAATCATATTAATTTATAGTTAAGTGTTGCGACATAAATAATAAGACAACATTGGAAATATTTTATACAATACTCCACCCATTTCATATTACGTGATATTTTTACAAGTATCATACAACGCTAACACACAACACTACATTTGTTCCACTAAATAATGATATCCTACATTTCCTAGAACTTCAACATTTTTTTGTTCAACAATTTGTTAAACTATACAAAGCACCATTCACTTTTCATATTATGGAATTTATGAATGCTCTTATGTTTTGCTATTGAAATATTTTCAAAAATTTTGTGTTTATAATTGAAAAAACTTACCAAAAAAAAAATACATAGTAATATAGAATGCAACATTGGGCCCGTCCTATACATATATATATATATATATTTTGTTATTTAAAGATGACGTAAGCGAATGTTGCGGGAGCTCCCATTTTCTTTTGACTTTAACATCTTTACTTAATAGGGTAGAGTATCAGCTGACGTAAGGTATTTAATTTCCAAGACAAACAACAAATGGATTGACTAATTGATAAAGTCACACATGCATGTTCGAATAAATTGTGGATACTTTTGGTGGCGTTTTCATTCGGGATGATTTACTGATTGAAACTTTGAAGTCTATGACTTTTTAAGAAAAAATATTTTTTTTGCCTCACACAATTGATAATAATTATGTGAGGTTTCTTTTTGTCTCATAAATAATTAAGTAGGATCCAGATCTTACACTTTTAAGTCCACATATTAAATCTTTAATATCATGCTCTATATATCAAACTAACTTCCAATCCATTGTTTAACTATTTCTTACACAATTTTTTTGGTATAACTATTTCTTCCACAATACTAACATTGTACCAAAGTCAAGTTGAAGTCTTTAACTCTGATTTCTCATGGAACAATCAAATTACTTGTTAAGATACTGTCAACATATCTATTAAAAGATGACGTAAGGTATTTAATTTACAAGAAAAACAACAAATGGATTGAGTGATTGATGAGTCACTCATGCATGATTGAATAAATTGTGGAGATCACATCCTAATCACTTTTGGTGGTATTTTCATTCCGGAGGATTTACGATGAACTTTAAAGTCATGACTTTTTACGAAAAAATTATTTTGTTCCTCAGACAATTGATAATAATTGTGATTTTTTTTGTCTCACAAGTAAGGGGGATTCAGATCTTACACTTTTGAGTCCACATACTTTGCGTCCATTGATTTGTGAGATAAAAAAGAAGCTCACACAACTATTGTCAGTTGTGTGAGGCACAAAAAATTTTCAGTTTTTATATCGATTTTAGATTAATACTATAATAATAATTGAGTTTACAATTAAATATTTACTAGATTTCTTAATATACATACTCTGGAAAAAATATTGGTTTACGTGAATTCGTAACTAGAAACCTAAATTTGTGCCCGTGTTTTGCATTAATCCGCCCAAGTTTCCAAGAAATGCCTGGAATGTTTTAAGTTGTGTGGTTGTGAAGCAAACTTGACAAGGAATTTTTTTTAATTGTGATTATTGCTTGCATGGCCTTAGGAATCATCCGAGTAAATTGTCTTTCTTGAGTGATAAGCATTTATCCTAAAAGGGGTCTTTTAATAGGATCCCTGTGCAGTTGTGCTTCCTCTCTGCATTATGCAGAAAATTCTTATTTTGGAGATTAAAGGGCTGTAAGATAGACTTAGAACAATTTCTAAGGAATCATTGAATTTTAAAAAAAAAAAAGTAAAAAGATGAAAGTTACATATTCAAACGCGAGTTTGTGAAATGAGACCTATGTTAATTACTTCATTGTTACCTTTCATTCTATTCCATTAATGACATCACAAGAGCCATTTTAAAGGATGAGAATGGAATTTTCCATTAATGACATCACAAAGACTTTTTTCCTTTTGTGTTTATGCCAAACGTTATAAGCCATACACAATTGTAGGGAAATCTAAGTCAAAGTTGATCCTTCAGCGAAGTTTCCAAAAGAACCCCATTTTATTTTAACTGTATATAAGTGAAGGTGGCATTATTAAGTGGTGTTTGGACATAAAAACTGGGAAATTTGAAAAAAATTAGTATTTTTTTTCAAATTGAAAATAGTATTTGGAGATTATAATTGTAATTGTATGAATACAGATTGTATCATGATTCAATCAAAATTTCTCAAGTTCTTCTAATTTGTAACTTCACCGAAATCGGAAAAGTACCTATACTACTACATTAGTATGAAATCGAATAGCCTTGAAATATTTTTATTTCTTATCGATTCCCTGCCAAAAAGGAACAATTGGAATAGAGAGATTCATATCTTTTGTTTTTTTTTTCTTTTTTTAAAAAAATAAGTTTTTATGTTATTTCGTACTATACAATTCTTTTCTTTGTGGGATCTTTTTCCCACGAGAGGTAATGAGAAGAATTCTAGAACGAATTGCTACCTATGCCTAGATCACGGATAAAATGGAAATTTTATTGATCGACCTTTTCAATTGTAGCCAATATCTTATTACGAGTAATCTGACAACTTCAAAGAGAAAAAGAGGCATTTACCTATTACAGAGATGGTGCGATTTGATTCTTTTTTATTTCATATTTATTCATTTCTATCAGCTTACGAGGAGAAAAACATTGTATGAATACAAATTGGAGTTGATTTTGACATTTCATGAGCGATTTGAAGTGAAAATTGTGAAAACTAACTTTTTGGACCTTTTTGAATTTCAAGAAATTCTGATTCAACATCAAGTTGAATTATAACAATTCTATGCCCAAACAGTTTTCCTAAATTTTACTCTGGAAAAAAAGTGAAAATAATCCATTTCCAAACAAGTAATTATAAGTGTAGCACGTATGCGTAATATAACTGTAATCGCGTCATATGGCTAATTACAAATATACCTTTACATACTTCACTTTCGACCAGTAACATCCAATTGATAGTGATAATTAAATACTGCTGAGAGAACGTACTATATTGCTGATGTCATATAAATTCTTATGATATTTTACCAAACCAACTTGTCTAAAAGAGTTTTTCGAGTTAGAAGCTAGCTTGGATGATCACTCTACTTAAGATAGTTGGCATTATAAGAACTCAATTTTGTTTCGTCTTTCAAAATTGACTTAAATTTGCCTACTTAGCTTCCATGATCATTTTATTTAAGGATCTTGACTTGTGTCTGTGTAACAAATTTGGTTTCTGGGACGTTTTGGCATTTATTTAAGGTATGGCTGTATAGTGCCAATATTGAAAACAATGGTCGACCCGGTTCAATTTTGATGGGGGAACGATCCATGGGCTTTTGACAAGTTTAAGGTCAAGTCCAATTGTTTTTCTGAGGCCCACCAGAATAGGATGGGCCATTTTGGTTAGTGTAGAACAATATTGGACAATGCGGCAATTCTGATTTTTTCACCAGTGATATGATATTTTTGCTCTTGTATATCTCAATTATTTTACTTGTACCTTTTAATGTTGGGCAGCAAGCATTGAGTAATTCTGTCCACAAATCATTAGATAGAAAATATTCTACAAAATCTTTTTCATTTGGCTTGAAACGATATATAATAAAAGTATCCAAGATGATTTGAAGTACGACAGGTACATGCAACAATGACCTTCATACCACAAAATAACATCTAGCTATATTCTTGTTATTTTATATCTTCAGGAGGTGTGTTAAGCAGGTATTTTCACTCACTTCGTGAATGAAACTCAGCCATTTTAGGGATGCGTTTTATACATAATTTTCAAATAGTTCAGTTATTTTCTTCCTAACCACAGAAAACACCGTTTCACATGCTTTCAAACCTTTTTCTCGCTTGTCAAAAGTCATTCCCAATTTACCCCCAAAAAA